>NC_081411.1:320831873-321129373 GCF_030272615.1 Cryptomeria japonica
GCAGTAAACAGTGAATTTGCTGTCAAAAATTACTTTCTTGGTATTTGTTGAAATTTCTGCAAGACAGAGATGGGGGAGAGCTCTAAATAGTATGGCAGAGCTGCATTGATAGTTTGGAATCTTGATACAAGATAAAGAAGTGATTCCTAGTGCATTATGGTTCAAAACCCTCCAAAACCCTACCTTTATGGCTATAAATGTGGACAGTCACTATTCGACCATCCGAATGCTTAAAACTTGAAAAATATATGAGCTAGGACCTCAAATAGACTAACCCAATCAAGATCCATGGTTTCTTTTGCCATCATTGGACAGTATGAGCAAATTTCATCTAAATTAGGCCTACCCGGTTAGTAGCCCTTTTTAGCCTTGTTTTGTAAAATGTGTGAACCCAATATGTGCAAGGATGACTGGTCTTGAAGAACCATAGGAAATCATTTGAAAATATTCAAGAAATCCTCCTAACACCTCAGTATGAGAAGGGTTACTATATTTGGGGTTTAGACCTATAGAAAGGGTTTGAGTAAGTGTTGAGCAAGTGAGCTTGAACTAGGTCTTTGAGAACAAAACCAAGAGTAAGTTTTTAACTCCTTGTCTAAACCTTTTGAAGAAGCTAAATGCTACTAAGAAAAATTATAAACAATGTGTGGTGAGTAGGGGTATTAGGGTGTTGAAGTTGATGGGTTGAGGAATGAGAGCATGGTAGGTTGAGTTGAGCAAGTGTATGGACAAATGATGGGAAGAGCTCTAGGAGGAATTTTTGGGTTGAGTGAAGCTTGTGAACATTGAAAGTGGGTCTCATCAAGAAAACCAAAACCTTCCCTCTCTTATTTGAAGGTGTCTCTTAACAAGTAAGGTTTAACTTAGCTTTAATTGGTCTTGCTTTGGGCTTCTCCCTATCAGACTCCCCATGCTTTTGCTTAATGTTGCACAAAGTGGTGACTGATATGTTTATCTCTATGTTGTATGAGAAATGTTGGATAAAAGCTTCTGGTAGATCACCCCATGACCTAGTTCCAGGTGGAAGTTGGGAGAACCATTCCATAGCTTGATCACCTAAGCTTTGTGGTAACAATCTCATCAAGTATGTTTCTTTTGCTGCTACCTTAATGCAATATGTGAAAAATTTTCCTATATCTACCTTAGGGTCTCCTTTTCCTTTGTATTTATCAAACTTTGGTGTCACAAAGTGTGTAGGAAACAGAGGCTTTGGAATGCTTTTATCAAATGGATAGGGACATATATCTCTCATTGTGGAAGCTAGTTTTGGTATATTTATGTCCTCCATATTGTTTAGTAAGTCCTTTATTTACTGTTCCAAATTGTTTTTGGGTGGAGACCGACTTCTTGGACCATATCCCATGCCTGAGCCACCAGGTGGAGGAGGAGGATTATGCATATATGGATGGTATTGATCATAAGCATGTTCATATTTAGGAGGTCTATAATGATATTGCATATAAGAACCACCTGGTACAGAGTTATAATGAGTAATGGAATATCTGCCTTGTCCATGCATATCATATTATATAGGTATGTCATAAGTTTTTTCTTGTGTAATGTCCCCAAATTTGACACGGGGTTTTCTTGTGTCCAAATTTTGAGCATGCCTCTGAATATCAAATTGTTTTGGAGGTTGGTCCTTAGCATTGGTATGTAACTGAATGTATTTATCTGCATAAGACTTCCATAATGGTCTGCATAGATGGAGTTGTTCATGAGATGCTCTCTCAAGAGTATCATAAGATTGACCATGTGTATTTGGGATCTCAGGTTTTTGAAACAAGGATGATGGTGACTCAGGCACGAAACGTGGTCCTCTAGTACCTCCACTATTAGGTCTCCTTTGATCCATGTGAAGTTGAGTTTCTTACATTGGTCAATTTTCCACTATTTGAGATATGTCAAAATCATGAGGTATCTTAGCTCCACTTTGTGCCATCACTTTTAAGAAATATTGTCTATCTCTTCTCATGATTTCCTCAACCAATCTATTAAAATGGGGATCCATGATGGAGTCTTCCACTTCTATTGAATGTATAGAAAAATTTTCGGTATTGTCATTGTGTGTATCATTGTTGTTCGTATTATCCATGTTCTCAACATTTTGAGTGTTTCTATAAGTGTCCATGTCAGGTAATGTGGTATGATCAGAATAGAAGAAGATATCATTGTCATACTCATAGGTACTAATGTTTGTAGACTCTTGAGCCTCTTTAGCTTCTCTCCTAGATTTTTGGGAATGGGTTTCAACCATGAACTAGGTCTTGACCAAGATGTGTGAGACTAGATGAAAATAAAAAGCGTATGGAAGACCAAGAGTTAGATGGAATGTAAATGAATCTGAGGTGTACTTGCAATGTCCAAAGTGTAAGACCAAGTATGTATGTACTAGAGTAGGTGTGGCTTCCAAAGAGATGATAGTCTCTCTTGATGAGGTAAGTTGACCTTGACTCTAAGTAAGACCAAATGAGACCCAAAGGTGATAGACCTTGATGAGAGACCACTTAGCAAAATGTTGTTGTATGTACTACATTGACAAAGTAAGATGAGGACAAACAAGTGACCTTTTGACTCAAGTTTAGACAAATGTGAATGTAATGCAAGGTGTAAAGCAATGATGGACTTTGTGAGAACCAAAAACAGACTGAATGCTAGATGAAAACCCAGAGAAATAACCTAGGAAGCTCAATGAGTCTAAAAATGACTGCTCTTGTTTGCTGGACTGTAAGTGTTTTTAAATTTTGAACATAGACGTGCCTATATACTTCACAGATGCGATTAAAGGACATAGAGGTGTTTGAACACTGGACATACACGTTTATGAGATTTTGTGAATGCAACTTTGCTTGTGATAACATAGATGCATTTTTGTCCTACACAAACATGAGTAAATGACACAGATGTGTTTAAACACTGCATAGACATGTTTCTAGAAACTGAGTGTATTTTTTCCAATTTTGTAAAGTTGTTGTGACCAAATCTGAATTTTTTTTACTGTTTCTCATGACAGGACGACACAATGTTGATGAGGACTCAATGTTTGCAAGTATTTAGACTCAAAATGACTCAAAAGAAAGTGTCTTGTTTGATGTAAAAAAATTTTGCATACACTTGAAGACACAAAAGACACAATGTTTTGATGTTTGATCTTGAATGGTTGAATTTTCAAAAGAAGACAAGCACAATTCTTATGGTTGGTCAAGACAATAGTTGTTGATCCCACATGGGGTTTCCCCCGAGGCTACGCTATTCAAAGTGGATACTTAGATGCTTGACCCCACTGGCTCCACCCTCGACACTCACTTCTCCGAGGCAGCCAAGCATCAGTCCCCATGAAAACTCCTCATGATGAACTTTGTATGTCTACTAAGAACCATATGTGTGTGGGTTTCTCCAGAGGTCTGACCTCCTGCCCCAACAACTCGAAGGATTTTGGCTTTCTAAGACAAAATGGTACTAGTAAAGGCATCCGATCATGTGGCCATACATGGGACACTTTCAGCTTTGTAAATACAGAAGGCTCCCAGCCTATAGGGGTTATGGCCTGAAACTAATCAAATAAATTTGATCAAATGGGTTTATGGGGAGACAGTGTTGGTATGAACTAATCAGCGCATGTTACCCATGGCTTTCACCATGGATACAATTATTTATAGCCATTCGGAAGAGGTAGGTTTTCCTTGCTACCACTTGAGTCGTTCTCTCCTCACTAGTAGTCCTAATGACCACATGGGGGGACACGCCCTCTAGAGATTAAACAAAAAGAGCCTATTGCCCAAGAGAAAAAAGACACTGGTTTAATTTTGGTGCACCAATTGAAGTGTTTGGTAATCTATGAAAACACGGAACACAATAAAGATCAAAAACCTTTACCAAAATTCAGCAACAAAGATTTGTTAGTAGTTTTGCACTAATACCCCTCTTGCAAGTAGACAAGTTAGGTAGATTTTAGATCCAAAAGACTTTGTGAAAAGGGGCCTTCGACAATGTGATTTGCTTCAAAGACAAGCTGCACCAATTTGTTAGCTAGATCACAAGATATTAGCTCAAATAAACCAGATCTGAAACATTAAATGCAAGACAAAATGAAAACCCTAAATGAGGATTTTTTTTTTTTTGAAAACACAGATGTGATTCTGCCCTACACAAATGTGGTTCTGTAACACAGATGCATTTTGCAAAAAAATGTAAAACAAAAAATCCCGCAGGACATAAACGCAATTAAAATGATCACAGATGCGACTAGATCTCATAGACGCGATTAAATTGCCCACAGATGCTCCTATAATGAAAGCCTGCAATCTAGAAAATGAAAATACTGCTAGAAACACAAACGCGATTCAGAGGTTCACAAATGTGGCAGAAAAGCAAAAAAATGCTGTTCCAGAATGTGCAGACGCAAAAAATCAAAATGTTGTCAGAAATGTCAGATCTGCAACTTCAAAAAGCATAAAAATCTGCAACTAAGATGTTAAGTGCAAAAGGACAAGATTCCCACCGGGCGTGCCAAAATATTTATGGTAAAAATGGAAATAACAATATTGAAAGACTAAATGAATTCAACCACAAAACCCTAGCCTAACAACAACAAAGATCCACCATAACATATGAAGATTACCTAAGACAATGCAAATCAATGAAATCACAAAGATGATACCATCACATGTCTAATAGTGTTTGGATCTCCATTCTTCCTATCTCCATTAATCTTTCTTGATATATTTGCTCTCAGATTTTTATGTGTGCACAAGAGCTCAACAAAGAATGGAAATATGGTTGATAGTAAGATCGCATATGAAAGTTCGAATGTCAATCTAGGAGTGCTAGTAGTTGAATAGGGTTGATAATGAAATATAGTATCCTCTTATATAGAAGACACTATAAGAAATGGAGGGATAAGATTGAGAGGTGTAAAAGATAGATGGTTGGCTAGGATTAGAGGGTAGATAGAGAAAATAATAAAATAATGAGAGGGTAGGTAGTGTAGGAATTAAGAGATAAATGGCATGTGTCATGGGTAGAAAAGGCTAATGAATTAATTAAATAAATAAATATCTATTTAATTAATAGAAGAAGTGGGATCAATTAAATAAATAAAAGTATTTATTTAATTTAGGAAAGGACAATTTAAATAAATAAATGTATTTATTTAAATGAGAAATAAAGGTAGAAGAGGATAAACGAATTAATTAAATAAATAAAGATTTATTTAATTAATAAAAGAATTAGGATAAAATAATTAAATAAAAAAAAGTATTTATTTAATTGGACAGGACAATTTTAGGTGTCTAGAATATCTAATAAACTTCTTATAACACCCACCCCCCCCTAAAAAATAATAAATGAATTATTTTTTCCAATCAAAATTTATAAATAAAAAAGACTAGATGAATACCCAAAGCCATGAAAAGTAAAGAAACAGAACTCATAAGATGATGTTTAAAATTTCCTAAATAATAGATATAGAATTCTCATTAACTAGAGGCTAGTTCCAAATTTGCTACCATTTTCTCCTAAGATCATCAAATAAAGAACACATATTTCAAAATATTAGATGACAATCAATTCATTTATAATATCCAAAGGAAAAAATAACTTATGATATATCAATAAATATTTAATAAATTTGATACTAGAGAAAGTATAATTGTGATTAGTAATGATCAATAAAAAATCATCATTATATGATTATCAAATGATAACTTCCTATATGAAAAAAGGAAATGGGCCAGTAGTTGTACAGGGTCCAATAGTTGTACACACACTTGTGCTTACAATATCTAGTCTTTCCACAGAATTATACTATATATTATAAATAAAATATCCACATCTAATTTTTTTTTACTAAATGTTGGTAAAAATGGATAAATACTTGAACACAAGAGAACTTATAAATGGTATATAAAAAATGCATAAACACATTCATTAAAAAGTGAAATAAATAGGACCCCCCAGACATTGGTTGGCTAAAATTGAATGTTGGCGGGTCTTCCTATGGAAACCCAGACTGGGTGGGAGGGGGTGGTGTGATTAGGGATCCACGTGGCTACCTGATCCTCACCTACACAAAAAACCTTGTTGTCCAAACTTCCAACATGGCCAAAGTGGCTGCTATTTTTAATGGTCATGACGTGGCAAGTGAGTTGAGCATCAAGAAACTCATTGTTGAAGGTGGCTCTCGTAACACCATCATGATACTCAATGAGGTGGGTAGGCCGAACTAGAAGGTTTCTCCTCTTATTGACAAATATCACACCCTCTGCCTAACCTTTAATGAAGCTAGATTTCCCCACATGCAACACGAGGGGAATAGGGTGACAGATGAGTTAGCCAGTCTAGGCACAATGGGTAATATTTTGAAAGTTTGGCTCCAACTACATGAAACTAATCAAGGGTAAAATTTTCATCCTTCATCGTGAGTTGGTATAGGCTATGATCAATTTTTATGATAGTGCCATTATAAGGTAATTTTAAACATTTATGATTGGTAGAAGGGATAGATTTCATGGAAGAGAGAGAAGGATGTCCCAACTTCACATGAAATTGATCTAATGTACAAATAATAGAAAAAGTCACATCTAAGAACTTAGTACCAACCTCAATGGGAAGTGTAATAGAACCAATAGTAGGGAAAGAGAAACCATCATACACCTTGACCATAACATCAAATTTATCATGCATAGAGAATGAAGATGAGCGGAAGTGGAGCCTAAAAACAATCGGCAGAGGGTGGGCTAGGTTTTTGTCTGCAGAGGATTTAAATGAAGGAGATGTAGTCGGGGATGAAGATGGCATTGGTGTGAGTATCCTTCTTGTGAATGGTGTTTATGTTGGTCTTGTTTCTATTACTCCTCGCATGGATGGGTTAGGGGGCGACTCTGTTTCCGCTCCTCTCTGTTCTTGCACCACTCTTTCCCCCTAAAACTGGCCTATTATGTGGGAGATGCACTTGATGTATGTTGTTCTGGGAAGTGTATGGTTTTTGTAGAGGGGTGTTTAGGTGGGTTGTAGTCTATCTTTGGGATCCTGGTGGGTTTTCTGTCGTAGTTTTTCTTGATGGATCTAATCGTGCTTCTGATGGGTGTGTCTATTTTGTGCTATTTTTTCATCCCAGGTCATGGCCTCTGGTGGGTATGTTGGATGATGGTGATCTTTGAGGATTCTGTCTCTTTTCTTTCTCATAGGTTGATATGGGGTTTGTTTGCTTATCTAGCTTCTCTCTTTGTTTTCTTTCCCATGGGCAGTTTATTGAGATGTCTATTGAGATGACCGCAACTCCTATTGAGGTGGAGTTGTGTCTGGCTTTTCCTCCAATGAGTGGATGCAGGGAGAAATTTTGGATGGATACTCTCCATCATCACTCTTTTTGGTCTTTTTGGGTTCTAGGGTGCATGTTAAAACCCAAAGTTTTGGGTTTGGGGAGCCTACAAAAACCCCGTGGGGTAGATTTTAATGGCTTTGATATTTTTATATTAAACCTTGTTTTCTTGTTCTAGATGAAGGTTAAGGGAGTCTTATCAAAACCCTTATTTATTTTGTTATTTTGATTTGTTCTTCTTTGTTTAGATCTTTCTTATCCTGGATCACTTTTTGTTGAGGTTTTTTATGTTCTGAACTCTATTGGCTCCATGGCACGATCTTTTTTTCTCATTTATTTGCATCTTGAGGTTTCTCTAGATTTTCTTGTCAAGGTAGTCCTGTTTTCTAAGGAGGGGAAGATGGATGTGGCTATAGAAGACCTATTTCCTATTGAGGCGGATCTCGATGTTTCTATTTTTTCTTGGAGGCTTCATACCATCATGGTTGGTTATGTTGAAGGTTTTAGATGTCTTGTTAAAACCCTATCTAGTTGTGGGAGCCATATAAAACCCATTTCAGGTTGTGAGAGCCTATTAAAACCCACTCTCGAGGTTAAGGGAGTTTGGAAAAACCCTTGGTATTTTTCTTGTGTCATGGATAGGCTAGATGTTGGTAGTTTTGAAGGGTCGAGTTTGGCTAGTTTATGTTTTTGGTTAGGCTCAGGTCTTGTTGTTGGTGAGCTAGAGACTCTATTATAGGTTAAGGGGTCCTAGGAAAACCTTGATGTTTGATAGGGGGTGCCTGATAAACCCTTATTTTCTATTTCTCATATCTATAAGGTGGTTTAGATCAGTTGTTGTTGTCATCCTGGTTTGTATTGTCTTTTTTTTGTGTGTGGCTAGCAGTTGTTTCATTTTGGCTTCTATATGTCTTGTAGCCTCTTGTGCTACTATAGTTGTAATGTTTTACCGTTCTTGTATGACTGTGGATTTGCTGCTATTTAGATCTGTTGTATGTATCTGTAGCGTCCCTTTGTTGAATCTGTATACATGAAAAATCTAAGGGTTTCAAGTCCCTTCAAAACCTATTGTACGGGGTTTCTGGTCCCCTCAAAATGTATTTATCCTAATAAAAACATTAGATTTATCATATGTTACTTGATACAATTGTAAAATATAAATATATTCTTTAGTGATCACATTCTCCATACATAGTGGATCAATGAGAACTCCTCGTGAGATTTTGTCTTTTATCTTCATAGTGATACAATGGGCTAGTAGGTGAAACAATACTCACTAGGATCAAAGGTAATGCATAGGTACTTAGGTGGTGTAGGTTTGTCAATAATATTCACAACAATATTAGATTCTACACCAAGATCATTGGGAGATTAGGAGAGATAATATAATTCAATGACATTAGTAAAGTGAGGAGGTAAAGGATTGGTGAATATGTGGATATTTAGACTAGGAGGAGTTATACATATGTTTCTTTTGTCGTTCTCACTGGATACAAATGTAATATTGTTATCAATTAAGTCTTGAATGTTACTCCTCAGAGTATAATACTTCTCAGTATCATGGCCAAGTTGTCGTTGATATTGACAAAAGAATTTGGGATTATGATAGGGTGGCATGGTTTAGAAGAGTCAATTGGTTTGATGGAAGGAAATGTTAACACGTTAGCATTTGTTAACCTCAACATTATACAATGTAAATTCTCAAAAAGATCAGTTAATTATTTTTTAAAGTATTTGGATAAAGCCGCCACGCTTGATGTCATGACTAGTACTTGAGTATTGATGTTGTCATTTATCTTGATGTATCCTTAGTTAGGTTTAAACTTCATTAAATATTATTGAACACTCTCATTCTTATCGACCAAAGCCATTGTAGGAGATGATTCAAATTGGCTCACTTGAAACTAATAGTTATGAAGCATTCCACATAATTGCATATGGAATTAAACTAATAAAATGGAAGCTTATCTCTAATTTCTCTTTGTAAATTACCAATAAAATTCTTTGAACATCATGATCAGGCATAGGATAAGCAATTTGAAAATACTAATGTTTATATCTACCAATAAAACCAATCACTTTTTCTTTAACTCCTTGCTTACAATGAATCAAATCAGTCAAACTAATCTTAGGACCGATATTATTTTAAAATTATTGAATAAAAGAATTAGCCAATTGTTGAAAAGACATGATAGAATAAGAAGATAAAGAACAATACCATTGCAAAGTTTTATCCCCAAGGATTCTAGTAAACAAATTAGCCATAACTCTTTGGTCATGAGCAAAATTCCTACACAAAGTTTGAAATGTTTTCACATGAGTCAAGGGGTCACCTTTTCTATTGTACAACTTTAATTGATAGACTTCCATATATTGGCAATTGACACTCATCGGATTCATTTTGTTATCATTGATGGCAACAAGATTAGATGAAAGTCATATACCGGTAGACACTAGCTTTGGAGCATTTAGGGCTACACTGGCACCGACACCAGCATCAGTACTCGAAGGAAGTTGACATCAAGGGAGATTTATTTTATAAATCATTTTGTAATTATTGCCGAGGCCGACATTGAATATCTTTTGTAATGCATTGTAAGTCGACATAAGGCATATTGTTTGTAATGGGTATATAGGTTAGTCTGCTAGGTCATTTTGATGTGTGATAATGATATGACATAGGATGCGACATAGGATAATATAGAAGAACTATATAATGTGAAGTATATTTATGTAGATCATTTGCATGCAAGTGTTATATCATGCAATGATATGTAGATAGCTTGGAAATCATTTTCAAAGGAGAAGAGATACCGGTAGTAGTGTTCAGGGTTTATGAACCGGTATAGAGCAGAGCTAGAATTGGAACTCTATTTGGCATAGTAGATGCATTTTTTAGTTCAATTTTATTGTTTTACTTTAGCAGAAACTTGTAGTCAGTGAGACTCTTTAGTGATGAGCAATATTCTCTAGGTAGTGTGCCTTCTTGCATGTGCAGGCCCCCATTATATGTAATATCCTTTCATATGGCCAGCGAACTGATATTGTGGGTCACAAATCCCACCGTGGTTTTTCCTCTTTGAGGTTTTTCATGTATAAATTATGTGATTTATGGTGTTCATTTATGTGGATGGTTTATTTGCTTCAAGTTATATGTTTATATGTTTACCAATTTATATGTGTATGATATAAAAAGATAAAATCTTGTGTTACCAGCAGAACACTGATTCACCCCCCACTCAAAGTGTTCTTGGATCCCAACAATTGGTATCGGAGCTTCGTACCTCGAAAGAAGTTTAACAGCTTGAGGAAGATCCTAAAACCAGAATCTTTGAACATGGCTATGGAGAAGCAACTTGAGATGGCTCTTGAGGATTATGATGCTGAAAGGATGAAGAACTTAAAATTATAAGAAGAATTGAATTCTGCAAATGAGTTCATTCTTATCCTGCAAGAAAGGTTATCATTAGCTCAAGCCAAGAGAAAAGAACTTATGTAAAACCCACATGATGAGGAGAAGAATGCACTTAAGGAACAATGTCAGAAACTAAGTCAAGTAAACATGCTCATGAAGAATGAAATGCAAGATTTGACTATGAGGTTATCAAAAGATATTGAGGATAGAAAGAAGAAGGAAGATAATCAAGTGTTATATCTCTAAAAAACAAATTTGATGAAAGTGGCAGATTGACTCATGAGAATAATCTGTTGAGAACTCACTCGGCACACTCATAGAACAATTAACAAGAACTTGAAAGATAAATAACTACTTTGAGAGATGATCTAACTACTGCAAGTGATTATAAAGAAAAATTCAGGATTAGTGCTGCACAATTGGATAACTTATTGAAAAGACAAAGACAAATTGATGATTGTAGAGGACTTGGATTTGTACGAGGTGAAATCTTTGGTACTGCATAATCACATTATTAGGTACGTAAGCATAAAAGAATCATAAATAGAAATGCATCATAATCAGTAAGCTTCATAAAAGGCATATCATATGCTCATTAACATAAGAAAATGTATGCATTCATCATATAAAAGTAAATGTATCCATAATGTAAGTAAAAGCATCCATCATAAAACATATAGACATTAAGTCTCCATTGCATCTCATATAAATAAATAAAAATCATTGTACAATGTATAATGATATCACAAAAATATCGAAGATACATCGCAAAAATGCATCGCAGGAATCATCAATGTCTCATCAATGGTGTATACAAAATCAAATTTCTCATATCAGTATATCAAGTGGGGCGATGCACAAAGATCTCCCTAGAATCTATGGGTCTAGCTGCACCTAAGCCTACTACGGAACCACCCAAGGGGCCTGCTCCTCCAGCACCACCTGTATATCTCCTAGGGCCTATAGCACCCCAACTCTCGGTACCGCACTGAGATCCCCTATGCCTAGATCTATGTGCATATGGTTGTTCCCATCTCTATGGGGGCATAACCTGGAAATAAAGGGCCCTATAATAATCAACTGGATTGGAGTGATATGCAAGCTCCCTCATAGTGTCCCAGGTGAGCCCTTGAGTGACTGTTTGTTGTAAAGTTTGTATCATCTCCTGAGCATGCCCATGTCTCTCTATGGCACTATCCCTCTCCACTGTCAGTGTGGCAATTTGTTCCTGCATCTATGCCATCTAGGCATGTGCCAAAGCCAATTGGGCTTGTAGTTGACAAACTTGTCTCTATAACCCCTGTACTGACCTCTTGAAGCCTCTGAGTTATTCCTCCTACTGGTGGGATGAAACTCTAATTTTGATATGTCGAGGCTGCTGGGATGCCTCATGTACCTGTTGTTGTGGTGACTACACCTGTCCATCTCCACCCACTACCCATGTACTTGCATCCTATGCAAGTACTCCTCCAGACCTCCTCTGCCAAACTGCTCGGGTCATCTAGTGATGCAGATGCATCCCTGGTTCTTGGCAATCTTGCATCAACCAAAAACATTTCATTTCGAGTTTTTTTTAATTTTTGTATTCTTTTACAGATTCAGCAAATTTATTTCTGTATTTTCTTGCATTTGCTCACCGGATCTTGTGGAGTTGGATTTTTATTAAGGAAATGATTATCTTCCTTATTCCTAAACCATGAAGCATTTGGATCATTTACCAACATGTTATTGCTTCTGGATTCCGAGATAGTTTTCTGGCCAAAGAACCTCTTGGACCTATTTTCTATTAGTGAATCTCGTGGATCCTTTCCATAGCTTGTGAAGCCCCAAGAAATTTATTCCAATGTTCCTTGGTGTGTGGCCGACCTTCCCTTTATTCTGCACTCCATCTTTTGGATTTTTTGAAGGAATCTCTTTGGTGGAGGCCGACCTAGTGTTTTACATGTTTGATCTTGTTCTTTTCCTTTTGGGCTAACTGGAACCTTCTAGACCATATAAATCATTGTAATTGAGCATTAGAATTCATACAAGAGAAGTTAGAAGATAGATCTTCATATTTAGAAGTTCAGAGTTGACCATTTTGTAATTGAGCATGTATGTGATAGGCTAGTGAGTCGATTCTTATAACCCGAATGTTACTGGTTATCTGTAATTAGTTTTTATGATTTAATTCATTCAGTTCTGCATTGCATCCATCATATCCTCATGTTTCCATTTCGTTTACTCTTGTTTCCCGATCCGAATTAATCTCTTTGAGGTCCCTCCTAACCAGTGACTACACCAAGTGGTATTAGAGCTAGATTTTATTCTGGAGATTGCGTTGTCCTGAGAATTTTGTTGTAGGGTGGTAGACTATGGATTCGACCTGTAGCTATAGAGGACTAGCGTAAAGATGGCACAAAGAGGAAATAGGAATGGTGGAGTGCATGGAAATACAGACCCTATTGTGATGGAAATGTTGAGAGGAATTTCAGCTCGGTTAGAAGCCATTGAGAGAACCCAAAGAAGAGGCCGACATATTTAAGATGTGAGTAAAGATGAGGAAAAAGATGTTGGTATTGTGTTGTCATTAATGTCAACCAGTATGGGGTGACTACTGGTAAGAGAGATGTATGTGCAACACTGTCAAGGAGGAGTACAGGCTGAGATATCTTTGATATCACCTTGTGTTGCAGAACACCGATAAGGTAAGAAAGATAACCCCGATACACAAGTTGGTGCCTGAATTGTGGGGATGGAATGGTAAGGTGATTGGTACTTGTACCGGTACCAGTACAATGTATCACCGATAAGGAAAGGATGTCAACTGGTAAGTGATGTGTTGACATGGAGAAGTCAAATCAACCAAGTGAATGGTTGTTAGCCTACAAAGGACATGACCAGTGTACAAGAAGGCAGTCCAAGGTGCTAGTGTTGTTGTTTGTGACGAAGAGGCAGAATGTTACCTGAATCACATCAACACTGGAGGAGAAGAATGAACAGATCACAAGAATGTTTTGAGGTTGCAGAATAGGAGGACTCGCACTGGATGAAGAATGCAATCACCACATGATGAGATGACTGACAGTGAATGTGCCCAAACCGGATCACATGTGCCTATCTGCAGATTTTTTGCACAAATAGTGAAGTCACATGAGCACATTGTAGGATGCAAAAGACAAGGTGGAACTCCACCGGTAAGAGGAACTTATCTCCTATTATGCATTGTGTGCATCATAGTGTTGTGAGATAAGGAAGAGGAGGTGTGGTTGAAGTGCATGAAATCATGGATATGCACTGAACCGACTAAGAAGGCATGATTGATATGCTGGTACAAATCAAGAGTGTTTACTGGTATGTAAGTCAACCAGTAATATGGACAAGGTGTAGATGAAGAAGACTCCCCATCTGATGAAGATATACATACGACATGTTAGCAAGAGTGTTGACGACTCCATCAGAAGGGAAGCAAAGTGCAAGGTTGATGGGAGATTAGGTTGAGGGTTTAAATGATAGGGTTAGTAAACCGGTAGAGTGTTTGGTCGGTGATCCTATCTAGACTGACATGAAGAGCCAAGTTGGTACTTGGTTGACATGGATGCCGCATGGATTCAAGGTGGCAGACTTGCATTTGGATGAAGAAAGAATGTATACCGACGGGGAAGTTGAAGAGTCCTTGCAGAGGTTTGCGGCTCGAGGTCTAGAGGACAACTATGAGCCAACTAAGAGTAATTGAGGAGATTGAGGCAGATGAATGAAACAACAAGATAGATCTTGGTGTTTGACCAAGAGATAAGTCGATAGGGTAAAAGCAGATCACCAAAGATAGAAGGCATGGTAATAGTGAAGATGTATATTTGGCCATCAGAGAAATTAGATCGAGCAAGATCTAATTGGATTTGGTTTTCCTTGAGGATGACGAGGAAACCCTAACTGCCTATATTTTGAATTGGATTTGAGCGGGAAAACCTGGCTATAAATATGCAGGCAAAAGATATTGTTTGTTGGTGTTGATAGAAGAATGTTGTGCTACTATGAAGTATGTTACTTTTGGATGTAAGGGCAAATTGGCCAAGTGCTCAATGAGTATCTCAGAAGAGAGGGAGAGTGAGTGAGAATCGGGTTGAAGTGTTCAACTGGTAGTAGAATAGAATCGGTAATGACCATACCAATAGAGCAGAAGTGAAGGAGGCTGTAGAGAAGGCAGACAAAGAACCAACAAAGTGTTATACCAGTGAAGATTAGAGAACAAGGTGGATATCCAGTAGAGAAGAAGAAGAGGAGAGGTGTACTAGTAGATTTTAATGGCAGTTAAGCAGTAGAAGAGAGCAACAGAAGAGTGAGTCAATGTAGCAGTGGAGGTATCTCACCAACAGAGTAAGGTATATGAAATGGTTACAAGATTCACTTGTAACAAGACAACTACTTTTGTAATTGGTGTTTTTATTGTGAACACTGAGTTGTAGCTCAGTGCAGGAGTTGGTGCCCTAAATCAGGGGTTGGTGCCCTAAATCAGGGGTTGGTGCCCTAAAAATTGTAATAGATTTTTCATTGCGACGCTGGATTGGAGGAGTAGTCTCCAGTAGCATTGCTCACTGAGGTTTTTCCCATCTTGGGTTTTCCTCGTACATAGTGGTGTTATGTGTTGTCCCCTTGTGTGATTACATTTGTGTCAGTCTCTCTATTAACCGGTAAGTCTGCATTGAGTTAGTTATATCAACTGGTATGCTCACATAGGATAGCTAAAGGAAAAAAATAGAGAACCATTGATTCAGCCCCTCCCCCTCTCAGTGGTGGATTGTGTCTAACAGAAGAAGCCCCGACAGAACAAGTGGCAAATCCATTGGTGATCGATCTTGATGAAGAGAAGTTCTTGAGGGTTTTGATTAGGGCGAACACTAAACCACATTTTATCCCACTAGAGTATGATGGAAAGTTGGATCTAGATGAATTAATGGATTGGATTTTGGATATGGAGAAGTAATTTGATTTTGAGAACACCACAGAAGAAAGGAAGGTAAAATAGGCCTGTACCCAGTTGAAAGGTCATGCATCTCTTTGGTGGGAATATTTATAGGTTGTTAGAAAGAGAAGAGGTAAAGAGGATCAAATCATGGGAGCAGATGAATGCCAAGTTAAAATCGAAGTTTATGCTAATTGATTATCAAGTCAATCTATTCTGGAAGTTGCAGAAAAAAAATCTAGTGTGAAGGAGTATACTGAAGCATTCTACAAGTTGAATATCAGATTCAGAGATGTCGATGATGAGGTTGAACAAGTTGCAAGATATTTGAATGGATTGTGGATGTCTATACAAGATGAACTCAATTTGATCAATTTGTAGAGTGTTGAAGAATCTTAGCAATATGCCCTGAAAGAAGAAGAGAAGTTGAACAAAAAACATGAGCAGAGACAGAGAGGTAGAGGTGGAAGGTTTTCCAGAGGAAGATTTCAAGGAGGAAGAGGATATTCCAGAGGAAAAGGAACCTATACAAATCAAAACAAGGACAAGGAAGTAAGCAAAGATGGCAGTTCATACCAGAAGAATGGTGGAAATCTGTACCAAAGGAGAGAATATTATGGTTACCGAAATGAGGATTTTGGAAAAGATGACATAAGAAAAGATAAAAGAGTGTTTAGAGGTACTTGCCTTAAGTGTGGAGGAGAAGGACATCATACTTTTGAATGTAAGAAGACAAATAATATTGGGAGGACAACCTTAGTGGAAGAAATCCCCACCAGATTAGCTAACAAATTGGAAGATGGAGAGCCATTGATGATGAGGAGAGCTTTGTGTCATTTCAGAGAAGATGAAGAGCCCTTGCAGAGGTGAAATTTGTTCAAGATCAGATGCAAAGTATCTGATAAATGTTGTAAAGTAGTTATTGATAGTGGTAGTTTGGATAATCTTGTTTCACAAGAGATGGTGACTAAATTGAAGTTGGAAAGATTGAAACACCCTAAGGCTTATTAGACAACATGGATTTAGGATGACCATAAGTTGTTAGTAAGTGAACAGTGCTTGGTGAAATTGAAAATTGGGAATTATCATGATGAAGTTTTGTGTGATATTATGCTTATGGATATTTGTCACCTTTTGTTGGGTAAACCTTGGTAGTTTGATAGATAGGGGTATGTGCATAATCATGGTGTACCAAAACAGGCCCTTAAGTGGCAATGAAATTTCAAAAAAATCAGAGTTATGCAGCTTGACATGAAAAATTGAATAAGTTATGAACATTATTTTTAAAATATGTAAGAAGAGAATCTATAGAAAATTGAATGTAGTTTCTAAGCTACTAGTTGTTTTTTTAAAAAAAATTCCTATTTGATGAAAATTTCAAATTTCAATGCAGTGGTACAAAAATTTTAGGAAAAAAATAAGAAGTAGGTGTATGTCTGACCACCCTAATCACAATTAAATCATAATATTTTTTTACAAGATTTATAATATAAGTATTAGACTCATGTCCAGATGTGACACATATTTTTTTATAATTTTCTATAAAGTAAACAATTATTTATGAATTTTTTACTACAGCTTTTTAGAAATTCAGAAACTCCTACATCTGACCACCTTAACTTGGTCAAAACCTTATGAAATTCATTTTTAAAATTTTTTTCCCTATAGTAGATGAAGCATAGGATGTGATGCATGTTTCAGATTGAAAAAATGTTATGTGGTTTGAAAGTTATGAGTATTTTTCAATTAGTCTATCAATGAGGACTTTGTCACAATTCAATTAGAAAATAAATGATAATTATTTATTAAAGTCAAAATAAGACAAGCCTTATATTGTTGGAAAGCTGAGAATATCCTTAAAAAACCCTTTTCATTTTATCAATTTTGGCTATAAATAAAGTCGTCAACCACCAGTGTAAAGTCTGGAAAATCAAGGAATACTGAAAAACACATTTTTTTAGTCGAATTTCCAAGCTTGTCAGTTCCAAGCTAAATCCTGAAGCAAACCCGAACCAAAATATGGAGGGAAACAATTATCTTTTAAAATCGCATATCCGATTTTTGAAAAAATGAATTTTTTTTTTTTAGTTAATTGGGCATAACTTTTGTGTTTTATATCGAAATTTTGATTTTTTAAAGGCGTTGGAAAGGTAATTACGAGATCTATGATATGGAATAGGTATATTTTCAATTATTTGTTTTAAAAAATAATTATAATTCATTTAAATTCATCCTTCATTTTTAAAACATAAAAAACTCATGACTTTTTCATATGATTTCCCTATTGCATGATTTTTTGTAACAATCATCTCAAAATAAACTAAATAAGTAATTAATTAATAATAGAAAATTTATGAATTTTATTGAGTTCGATAAATTTTGATAAACCATGTTATCTATGTTTGTTCCTTTCTCCACCTCTCTCTCCTAAACCTATCACTCCACCTATTTTTTTCTTCCTCCCTCTCTTTTGTCCATATTTATACATCTGTCTCTAGACCTATATCTCTAACTATCAATGAATACCTCATTAAATCTCTCAAGCTCTACAAGGTGCTTATATTTCTACCTCTTCATAATTTCCTCCTCTTTGTGACTCTCTCTTCCCTAAGATCTAGACTAGTCTCTCTGCATTTCCTTCTCATCTCTAGCAACAAAATTCAGAGGGGACAAGGAGGGGCATAGGGAAGTATCAAAAAAAGGAGAGGGGGAGAGAGGTGAGAAGGAGAGATTAATTGGGGGGAAGAGAGAGCAAGAGAGAGAGAGAGAGAGAGAGAGAGAGAGAGAGAGAGAGAGAGAGAGAGAGAGAGAGAGAGAGAGAGCTATAGGTAATTAGGTGGAAGATGAAGGAGGGAGGGAGGGGGTGATTGGGGTGAAGAGAGAATGAGAGGGAGAGTTTGAGATTATTAGGGAGTAGGAGGAGAGGGGGAGAGGGTAAAGTATCAACAAAGAGAGAAGAGAGATGGGGACAGAGGTGAAGGGAGACATAGAGAGTAATTAGGGGGTGGGTAGAGGGGGAGAGGGAAGTATCTATAAACCCATAGGAGGAGAGAGGTGATCAAGGGTAATTGAGGAAAATAAATAATGTGAGAGAGAATATGGTGTCCTAAAGGGTCATATGGTGTCTCATGAACCTTTAGGACACCATATGACACCTTAGGACACCATATGGTGTTATTAGGGGTCAAATGGTGTGTTAAGGGGTAACATGGTATCCTATGACCCCTTAGGACACCATATGATCCCTTATGTATTGTTAGGGGTCATATTGTGTCCGAATGGGTCATATGGCATCGTTGGGGGTTGTATGGTGTGCTAAGGGGTCATATTGTGTCCTAAGGGGTCACAAGACATCATATGACCCCTTAGACACCATATAATCCATTAGGTTTTATTAGGGTTCATACTGTAGACACCTAAAATTGTCATGTCTAATTAAATAAATATTTTATTTATTTAATTATCTAAGCCTAATTCTTCTATTAATTAAATAAATCTTTATTTATTTAATTAATTCATTTATCCTCTTCTAGCCTTATTTCTTATTTAAATAAATATATTTATTTATTTAAATTATCCTTTTCCTAAATTAAATAAATATTTTTATTTATTTAATTGATCCCACTTCTTTTATTAATTAAATAAATCTTTATTTATTTAATTAATTCATTAACCTTTTCCACCTATGACACATGTCATTCATCTCTTAATTCATACACTACCTACCCCTTTCATTATTTTGCTATTTCTTATACCTACCCTCTAATCCTAGCCAACCTCCTTTTTACACCTCTCAATCTTATCCCTCCATTTCATATTGTGTCTTCTATTTAAGGAGATGCCTTCTTCATTATCAAACCCTAATCATTCTATGCATTCTAATCAATCATCCTAATCACTCATGCTAATGATCTTTCATGCAACTTGCTACACTACGATCCTACTTGCAACCACATTCCGTTCTTTGTTGAGCTCTTGTGCATATAAAATCTGAGAGCAAATATATCAAGCAAGATCAATGGAGATAGGAAGAATGGAGATCAAAACCCTATTGGACATGTGATGGTATAATCTTTGTGATTTCATTTGATTTGCATTGTCTTAGGTAATCTTCATATGTTATGGTGGATCTTTGTTGTTGTTAGGCTAGGGTTTGGTGGTTGAATTCATTTAGCCTTTCAATATTGTTATTATTGTTATCCATTTTCACCATATACACATACTATGTCCTAAGAGGTCACATGGTGTCCCATGACCCTTTAGGACACCATATGACCCCTTAGGACATCATATGGTGTCGTTATGGGTCTTATGGTGCCCTAAGGGGTCATATAGTGTTCTATAACCTCTTAGGACACCATATGATCCCTTAGGACATTATATGACCCCTTAGGATACCATACGATACCTTGGGACACCATATGGTGTTGCAAGGAGTCGTATGGTGTCCTAAGGGGTCATATGGTGTCCTATGAACCCTTAGGACACTATATGACCCATTAGGTGTCATCAGGGGTCTTATTGTGTCCTAATGGGTCATATGGTTTCTTATGACCCCTTAGGACACCATATGCTTGGAGACTATATGGTGCTATGGGTCGTATGGTGTCCTATGACACCTTAGTACACCATATGACCCCTTAGGATACCATTTGGTGTTGTTATGTGTCGTATGGTGTCCTATGACCCATTAGGTGTCATTAGGGTTTATTTTATGTTCTAAGGGGTCGTATTGTGTCCTAAGGGGTCATACAGCATCCTATAACCCCTTAGGACACTATATGACGTTGTTAGGGGTCATATTATGTCCTAAGGGGTCATATTGTGTCTTATGACCCCTTAGGACACCACATGGTGTCGTTATGGGTCATATGGTGTTCTAAGGGGTCATATGGTATTCTATGACCCCTCAGGACACCATTTTTATGTTGTTATGGGTCGTATGGTATCGTAAGGGGTCATATGGTGTCCTATGCCCCTTAGGACACCATATGGTTTCATTATGCATCATATGGTTTCCTAAGGGGTCATATGGTATTCTATGACCCCTTAGGACACCATATGGTGTCATTAAGGGTCGTATGGTGTGCTAAGGGGTCATATAGTGTCCCATGACCCTTTATAACACCATATGACCCCTTAGATATCGTTAGGCATCATTTTGTGTCGTTAGGGGTCATATGATGTCCTATGACCCCTTAGGACACAACATGACCACTTAGGTGTTGTTAGGGATCATATTGTGTCCTAACGGGTCATATAGTGTCCTACGACCCCTTAGGACACTTTATGGTGTCGTTTGGGATTGTATGGTCTGCTAAGGGGTCATATTGTGTCCTAAAGATTCCTAGGATATAATATACCCTCTCAAATTACCGTATGACCCCTTAGATATCGTTAGGGATCATATTGTGTCCTAAGGGGTCATATGGTGTCTCATGACATCATATGACCCCTTAGGACACCATATCATGTTGTTATGGGTCTTCTTGTGTTCTAAGGGGTCATATGGTTTTATATGACCCCTTAGGATACCATATGATGCTTTAGAATACCATATGTTGTTATAATGGGTCGTATGGTGTTTGAAGGGGTCATATGGTGTTCTATGAGGTCATATGGTTTTGTATGACCCCTTAGGACACTATATAACTTTTTTAGGGGTCATATTATGTCCTAAGGGGTCATATTGTGTCTTATGACCCCTTAGGAAACCACATGGTGTTGTTATGGGTCGTATGGTGTTCTAAGGGGTCATATGGTGTTCTATGACCCTCTAGGACATCATATTATGTTGTTATGGGTCGTATGATCTCCAAAGGAGTCATATAGTGTCCTATGACCCCTTACAACACCATATGATCCCTTAGGACACCATATGGTGTCATTATGCATTGTATGGTGTCCTAAGGGGTCATATGGTGTTATATGACCCCTTAGGACACCATATGGTGTCATTAGGGGTCGTATAGAGTGCTAAGGGATCATATGGTGTCCTATGACCCCTTAGCACACAATATGACCCCTTAGTACACCATACACTTTCGTTAGGGGTCATATGGTGTCCTATGACCCCTTAGGACATAATATGATCTCTGAGGTGTTGTTAGGGGTCATATTATGTCCTAACAAGTTATATGGTGTCCAACAACCCCTTAGGACACCATATGGTGTCGTTAGGGGTTGTATGGTGTGCTAAGGGGTCATATTCTATTCTAAAGGTTCCTAGGACATCATATAACCCCTTAGGACACCATATGACCCCTTTGCTATCGTTAGGGTTCATATTGTGTCCTAAGGGGTCATATGGTGTCTCTTGACATCATATGACTCCTTGGGACACCATATCATGTTGTTATGAGTATTCTTGTGTTATAAGGGGTCATATGGTGTTATATGACCCCTTAGGATATGATATAACCCCTTAGGTGTTGTAAGGGGTCATATTGTGTCCTAATGGGTTATATGGTGCCCGACAACCTCTTAAGACACCATATGGTGTCATTAGGGGTTCTGTGGTGTGCTAAGGGGTCATATTGTGTCCTAAAGGTTCCTAGGACATCATATAACCCCTTAGGACACCATATGACTCCTTAGGTATCGCTAGGGGTCATATTGTTTCCTAAGGGGTCATATGGTGTCTCATGACACCATATGACCCCTTAGGACACCATATCGTGTCGTTATGGGTCTTCTTGTGTTCTATGGGGTCATATGGTGTCTCATGACACCATATGACCCCTTAGGACACCATATCGTGTCGTTATGGGTCTTCTTGTGTTCTATGGGGTCATATGGTGCTATATGACCCCTTAGGATACCATATGACCCCTTAGGACACCATATGGTGTCGTAAAGAGTGGTATGACGTTGTATGGTGTCCTAAGGGGTCATATGGTGTCCTATGACCCATTGGGACACTATATGACATCGTTAGGGGTCATATTATGTCCTAAGGGGTAATATTGTGTCTTATGACCCCTTAAGACACTAGATTGGGTTGTTATGGGTTGTATGGTGTTCTAAAGGGTCATATGGTGTTCTATGACCCTCTAGGACACCATATTATGTTGTTATGGGTCATATGGTCTCCTAAGGGGTCATATGGTGTCCTAGGACCCCTTAGGACACCATATAGTATCAATATGCATCATATGGTGTCCTAAGGGGTCATATGGTGTTATATGACCCCATACAACACCATATGGTGTCATTAGGGGTTGTATGGTGTTCTAAGGGGTCATATGGTGTTCTATGACCCCATAGAAAACCATATGACCCCTTAGGTATTGTTAGTTATCATTTTGTGTCATTACAGGTCATATGGTTTCCTATGAACCCTTAGGACACAATATGACCCCTTAAGACACCATATAGTATCGTTAGGGGTCATATGGTGTCCTGTGATCCCTTAGGACACACTATGATCCCTTAGGTGTTGTTAGAGGTCATATTGTGTCCTAACGGGTCATATGGTGTCCTATGACCCCTTAGGACACCATATGGTGTCATTAGGGGTTGTATGGTGTGCTAAGGGGTCATATTATGTCCTAAAGGGTCCTAAGACATCATATAACCCCTTAGGACACCATATGACCCCTTAGGTATCGTTAGGGGTCATATTGTGTTCTAAGGGGTCATATGGTGTCTCTAGACACCATATGACCCCTAAGGACACTATATCATGTTGTTATGGGCCTTCTTGTGTTATAAGGCGTCATATGGTGTTATATGAGCCCTTAGGACACCATATGGTGTCGTAAGGGATCATATAGTGTTATAAGGGGTCATAAAGTGTCCTATGACCCCTTATGACACTATATGACCCCTTAGGTGTCGTCATGGGTCGTATTTTGTCCTAATTGGTCATATGACATTCTTTGAACCCTTAAGACACCATATGACCCCTTGGGACAGTATATGGTGCTATGGGTCGTATGGTGTCCTAAGGGGTCATATGGTGTCCTATGACCCCTTAGGACACAATATGACCCTTTAGGATGCCACATTGTGTCATTAGGGGTTGTATGGTGTCCTAAGGGGTCATTTGGTGTCTTATGACCCCTTAGCACACCATATGGTGTCATTAGGGGTCTTATTGTGTCTTAAGGGGTCATATGGTATTTTATGACCCCTTATGACACCATATGATCCCTTAGGAGACCGTATGGTGTCATTAGGGGTCATATTGTGTCGTAAGGGGTCATATGATGTTCTATGACCCCTTAGGACACAATATAACCCCTTAGGAGACCATATATACTAATTTTCAAATAAGGAGAGATATAAAGGTGAAGAGAGATGAAGAACTAAAAAGAGGGAAAAGAAGTAAAGGACAAGGACATAAATAGAGATATAGATATTAAGGAGTATGAAGTGAGAGGGAGAAAAACTAAAGGACAAGGATGGATAGAAAGAGGTATACATATCTAGATATTGAAAAGGAGAGAGGAAGATATAGATAAATAATGAAGATAAAGGGAGAGGGAGGTGAATAGATATAGAGAAAGAGAGAGGTAAAGACAAAGATAAATATATGAAGAGATGGAGAAAAATGGATAGAGAGGGGTAAAAAGAGAGATAAAAAAAGGAAGAGATAGAGAGATATAAAGGAAGAGAAATATCAATAGATAGAGATATATAGATAGTGCAAGAGAGTGAGAAAGAGAGATAGAGATTATAGATAGGGATGGATAGAGAGGGAGAGAGAAAAAGAGGAAGATATAGAGATATATAAAGGCACTATAGAGAAGGATATGGGGAGAGAGCAAAATATATATAAAGATGGAGTAAATAAAGAGATAGAAGTAGAGAAAGGGAAAGATACTTCAAGAGGGCAATAGAGGAAGAGACAGCGGAGTAGATTAATCATGTATAGAGGAATATATATAAAGATAGAGGAACATATAAAAAGAGAGATTGATAGGGAAAGAGATGGAGATGTGAAGATGGAGGTAGAGATAGATATGGATAGAATGTGATAGAGAGAGTAAGACAAATTGAGGGAGAGATGGAGTGAATAAGTGAGATTTAGAGATAATGAGATATAAATATACATGAAGATAGATCTATAGGGATATAGAGAGAGAGGGGACAAGATAGGGAGAGAAAGGAGGTGATAGAGACAATTAATATATAAGTATAGGTAGGATAAGGTAAAAGAGGGATATAAATAGAGAGAAGAGAGATTATTAGAGAGAAATATAGAAATAAGGAGTGACAATGATGGAGTGGGAGAGGGAGAGATATGAATAGAAAGATGGAGATATATGCAGAGATGCATGTAATGTGGGAATTTATTTATCTACATGGAATGATAAAATAAATGACATAAGTAGAGAATAAAGAGATATATAAAATATATTATATAAGTATAGATAGACAAGGGATAGATAAAGGAGGTGATAGAAAAAAGAAAAAGAGACTTTGTATGCAAAATTTGTGAGTATTTAAAGTTTTAAAATTGAAGGAATAACTTCAAATTATTATAATTAATTTTTGGTATATAATATCATCACACTACCTCATCCATTTGATAGGTCTATGAATTACCTTTCCAATGCTTGTAAAAAATCAAAATTTCAATAAGAAACGCAAAAGTTATGGCCATTTTACTAAACTATATTTTTTATGTTGATTTAATTGGATATCCGATCTGAAAAGTATGATATCACATTAGTGACATCACAATGGTGACATCACAATAGTGACATCACAAATCGGATATCCGATTTGGTTTGGTATTACCAAACCAAATTCAAATTTCGCCCGACCCAAACAAAAAGTCAAAGCAGATTTTGGCTTGTTTGGAAAGGTTGAAAACACATTTTTTTCTCCATTGCCACTTTTTGGGCCCCCTTGATCTTGCACATACCCATAGGCAATACATGATGGGGGAAAGAACATATACACTATTGTAGCAAATGGGATGAAACAAACCTTGTTACCCTTGAAGAGTGAAGTATGTACGAATGCTAGAATCTGTTTGGTGGATGGAAGGAAATTCTTGGATGGAATGAGACATGAGAATGTGTGTTTTGCCTTAGTTCCTAGGAAGACTAAGAACTTGGAGCATGAAGAAGAACAACCAGAGAAGGTAAAAGATTTTCTAATAGAGTATGAAGACATCATTTTACATAATATGCCTAATGGATTACCACCGGTGAGGAGTATTAGTCATTGCATGGACCTAATTCCTAGAGCTAGTTTGCCTAATAAAGCTGTACATTGGTTGACACCAACAGAGAATGAAGAGTTGATTAGACCCGTGTAGGAATTGTTGAAGAAAGTTTTGATAAGAGAAAGTATGAGTCCTTGTGTAGTGTCAACGGTGTTAGCACCTAAGAAGAATGGAGAATGGAGGATGTGTACCAATTCCAAAGCAATAAACAAGATCATAGTGAAGTATGGGTTTCCTTTACCTGGGATGGATGACATAATGGATTGTTTGAGCGGAGCCAAATACTACACAAAGATAGACCTGGAGAGTGGATATCATGAGATCAAAATCAGAGAAGGAGATGAGTGGACGACAACATTCAAGAAAAATGAAGGATTGTATGAATGGTTGGTGATGCCTTTTGGGTTGACTTATGCATTGATTACTTTCATGAGACTGATTAATGAGGTATGGAAGAAATTTTTGGGTAAGTTTGTTATTGTATATTTGGATGACATTCTAATTTTCAGTAAGATAAAAGAGGAGCATTTGTTGCATTTAAAAAAAGTTTGCTGATAAACCTAAAGAAGTGCACTTTCATGAAAGAAGAGTTATTCTATTTGGGATTTGTATATCTATGAATGGATTGAAGATGGACCCTGAGAAGGTAAGAGAAATTGTTGAATGGCCTACACCAGAAAGCATTCAAGAGGTAAGATCATTTCATAGATTGGCTAGTTTCTACCAAAAGTTTATCAGGAATTTCAGTTTAGTTTGTAACCCTATGTCTGAGACAATGAGGGGAGATAGGAAGGAATTAAAGTGGACAACTAGAGCAAATAAAAATTTTGAATTGCTGAAGCGGAAAGTCATTGAACAACCTATGTTAGCTTTACCAAATTTCAACAAAGTATTTCAAATGGACTATGATGCAAGTGGGAATGCAATTGGAGTAGTATTAAGTTAGGAAGGGAGAGCAATAGAATATTTCAATGAGAAGTTGAATTATATTAGGTGGAGATATTCGGTGTATGATCAGGAATTTTATGCCACAATTCAAGCATTGAAGAAGTGGAGACATTATTTGTTACCTAAAGAATTTGTGTTGTATACCAATCATCAAGCCTTACATTATTTGATTAGTTGGAATAAGTTGAATCAAAAACATATGAGATGGGTAGAATTCCTGTAGAGTTATGCCTTTGTGTTGAAGCATAGGAGTGGGAAGTCAAACAAAGTTGCTAATGCATTAAGTAGAAGGAGGAATTTGCTAACAGAGATGAGAGTGACAGTATCAAAATTTGAGGTGTTGAATACCTTGTATGATGATGACTCAGATTTTGCAAAACCTTAGAAATCATGTAGAGCACTGGTTATGGTAGATAGAAGAAAATGGTTGGATTATTTCATTCGGGATGGGATTTTATTCAAAGGAGTTCAATTGTGTATACCTAAAAGTTATATGAGGGAGAATATAATAAAGGAGAAGCATAGTGGAGGATTAGCCAGATACTTTGGTGTTGAAAAAATAGTAGCATTGGTGAGTGAACATTATTTTTAGCCTCAAAGTTATAAGGATGTTAGGAAATTTGTGCAGAGTTATAGAGTTTGTCAAGTTGCAAAAGGTAGTAGTTAGAACGTGGGATTGTATATACCTTTGACAATACCGAAAAAACCTTGGGAAGACATAAGCATGGATTTCATACTTGGATTTCCTAAGATGCAGAGATGGAATGATTCTATATTTGTGGTTGTGCCTAGATTATTGAAGATGGCTCATTTCATACCTTGTAAGAAGACATCAGATGCAGTGCATGTAGCTAACTTAATTTTCAAGGAAGTAGTGAGTTTACATGGATTACATAAGAGCATAGTTTCAAATAGAAACACTAAGTTTGTTGGTTATTTTTGGAGAACACTTTGGAAGAAGATGAAGAAATATTTGAAATTCAGATCTACAATTTACCCACAAATTGGTGGACAGACAGAGGTAGTAAACATGAGCTTGGTAAATTGTTAAGATGCTTAGTTGGAGAGAAAACTGAAAGTTGAGATTTGATTCTTGCACAAGCAAAGTTTGCCTACAATAATTCAGTGAAGAGGAGTATCGGAAGAACACCTTTTGAGATTGTTACTGGAGCACACCCTAGAGGTATATCAGAATTGATAGATGTCAGTAATGAAGACAAGCAGAGTGTAGAGGTAGAAGAATTTGCAGATCACATGGAGACTTTACATATTCAGGTTAAGCAGCATTTGGAGGATAGGAAGAACAAGTATAAGGAGAAATCATATGAGAAGAGAAGAGAAGGAATTTGAAGTTGGCAATGAAGTGATGGTGTATCTGAGAAAAGAAAGATTTCTAGTCAAAACATATAACAAGTTGCAAATGAGGAAGTTTGGATATTGCAAGATCTTGACGAAATTCAATTCCTGAAATGCATATGAAGTAGAATTACCAAATAGTTTGAGTATTTCACCTATATTCAACATTGAAGATCTACATTGGTATTATGAATCAAAATTTAGTGAAGATGGTATTGCAGACTTGGAGAAACAATTACCCTAGAAGGAACCAGAGCAAATTGAAGACATTTTGGACACTAGGATTGGGCGTAGTACGTGAAGTAGTCTGTAAAAGGAGTATCTTCTGAAGTGGAAGGACAAACTAGTTGAAGATTCATCTTGGATTTCTCAGGAAAAGGTGGACTACCTTGGTTTTCCTTTGACCCCAGCAAAGTGAGGTACTCACTTTTTCAACAACCTTGAATGTCTTATACAGGAGCATCCTTGGTTCTTGGCAATCTTGCATCAACCAAAAACATTTCCTTTCCTGTTTTTTTTTTTTTTACAGTTTTAATATTTTTTTCTACATTTTCTTGCATTTTCTCATCAGATCTTGAAGAGTTGGATTTTTCTTTAGGACATGATCATCTTCCTTATTCCTAAATCATGGAGCATATGGATCATTTACTAACAAGTTATTGCTTTCAGATTCTGAAATAGTTTTCTGGCCTCAGAACCGCTTGGACCTATTTGCTATTGGTGAATCTTGTGGATCCTTTTTGTAGCTTGTGTAGCCCCAATTCATTGATTCCCATGTTCCTTGGCATGTGGCCAACCTTCCCTTTGTTCCACACTTCATCCTTTGGATTTTTTGGAGGAATCTCTTTGGTGGAGGTCGACCTGGTGTCTTACACATTTGATCTTGTTCTTTTCCTTTTGGGCCAACAGAAACCCTCTAGACCATATAAACCATTGCAATTGAGAATTAAATTCATTCCAAAGAAGTTAGAAGATAAATCTAAAGATTTAGAGGTCCAGAGTTGACCAATTCTATAATTGAGCATGTATGCGACATGCCAGTGAGCCAAATCTTGTAACCCGAATGTTACCAGTTATCTATAATTAGTTTTTATCATTTTTCATTCAGTTTTAAATTCCCTCCATCATATCCTCATGTTTCCATTTTGTTTAATCTTGCTTCTCGATCTGGAAGATCTCTAGAAGGGCTTGAACTACTAGCCTCTGTTGTACCTACTATGGGTATTGCACCACCATCACCACCATCTTTTCCATGGCCTCAATCTCCACTACCACCATCTCTGCCACCACCATCTCCACCACCATCTCTACCATCCCCTCCATATCCACCTCCACCTACTCCACCATTTCCTCCATCTCTCCTCTGTCTAGGACCCTTACATGGTGGTCTATCCTCACCACCATCAAAGGCTGGCATGGGCTTATCAAGGTCTGATAATCTAGGAAGTGGATGAGCACTAAAGTACTGTGCATACTTCGTAGTCATTTGTGCATCAATGGTACTCGACAAATATTCCCAAATGTGTGCTCCAAGTGACATATACTCAGCATAGGTTGTATTGCATGAAATAGTTAGCCCCCAATCAGCCACATCCTATTGTCTCCGTGCATAATAAACTATGACCTACGGTGGTCCCTATACTTTCCCATACTATCCCAACATTCGTGTAATGATGAAGAGATCAATCACATATGGAGTGCATCCAATCAAGTCTCAGGAGGAAATTACATAGGCCATCTCCAATGTAGCCTCTGTCCATGGCTCATAATCTTTGTACGACCTCCAAATGATTGTATCCAACTTATCTAATGCTCATTCCCAGTACTCCAATTTGCCCAGCTTTCACAAGACAACTGCACCTATATAACATTAGACATAGGGTCTCCCAACTGGTCAATCCTTGTTTGCCAATGGATGTCTAATGGCCAATTTCTCCCAAGCCCAAATCTACAACAAAGTAACTCTTGTTGACAAGCTAGTAGCTCCAGGATACACCGCCCTATGTAGATCATGATATAGGTGGGAAAGCATGCACGAACCCCAGACAAACTATGTACCCTGTGTGATCATCTTCTCTAATAAATAACCCCAACCAACTAATAGTCCCTTTGACCTATGATTAGGATAAAGGAATCCTTTGATAAATCCAACAAGAATAGAAGGAAGTGGCGCAAATGATAAATCAAGTATCTCCTACCATGGAATGTTGTATCGACAAATGTTGTCATCATGGAATATCCTCCTCAATGTATCAGTCCCACCTTGCTTGGCCAAATCATAGAAGACAAGATCTCCCATCATAAGAATGCGTAGAATCATGTAGATGTCCACTAGTGTCACTATCATCTCAGTAGTAGGAAGGTGGAAGGTATTATGCTCATTGTACCACCTCTCGAGTAAGGCAGTCAATAAACCATAGTTGATCGTATATCGGGGCATATTGATCAATGAGGATAGTCCACATTTGTCAATAATGTCAATATCTGCATGTGTAAGGTGTGGTATCAACTACCAGGTCTTCATGAATATCTCCTGAGAGTGGAGAATATCTAAGTCCACCTATAAGCTTATCAAATCACAATATCAGTTTTTAATTTATCAATCTATCACTCAATCAATCTATCACTCAATCAATCTATCAACCTAAATCAGCTCATGTGAGATTCAATCAATCTCATTGAGCTTTCATCATCGACTCTCATTTTTAATGAGGTCATTATGATCTATACTATCGACTTGTTAACATCATGGTAATCGAGACTGATCGAAATAAACCAATGACGTGGATGAAAAATCACATTTTCATCATTCTAAAACCCAAACGCTAAGCTACCTTATCAAAAAGCCATAAAATTAACCATTAGCACTAAATCTTCAAAAATGCTAATCTATGGGATAAAAGTGATAAATCATAGACTAAAAGAGCTAGAACCACTAAAAATGCTAAAACAGGGACTGATAACACTCAATCTATAACCTAAAATGCTAAATTAACCAAAAATGCTCAAACACGAATTTAAAGTGCTAATTCTAAAACCTTAAATGCTAAAACAATTAGAAACACTACAACTAAAACCTAAAGCGGAAAACCATAGACCAAGGGTGCTAAAATAATAAAAAATGCTTAAACCCTAATCTAGAATGCTAAAATAGAAATTCAAAATGCTAAACCACTAAAAATCAATGGAAAATCTGAAAAATTGCTAAAAACAAATTTGAAAAAAATTGTACAAGGGTTTTTTGATCTACGTACCTGGGGACTGTACTCAGGAGGTCGCTGATATCGCCGCACATTCTCAAATCGATGGTTTCACCGAGGGATCACCATGTTTTCTCAGAGCTCCAAAATTTCAAATTTTCAAAATGCAAATGAGTTAAATGGTCAATGATTTTATTTTTGCCCCTTTTAAAAATAAAAAAGGAAAGTGAATTAAGTGGCAATGATTTTATTTTTTAAATTAATTAATTTTTCAAAGACATTTAATTTTCTCCTTTCTATCGGGAGATGAATCGATTGCGAAAATTTAAAAATTTAGCAAAAAATCAAATATTTCAAAAATCATAAAAAATTTCAAAAATTGTTAAAAAATCCTAAAAATCGGCAAATTATTCGATTCATCTCCTGAAGGGGAATGCACGCATTACCACACTATTACCAAAGTCTAGGGTAAATATCAACATTTTTATCAATAACCGGAACATCTTGGGCAACAAATCAAATTGTATCAATGTCAAGCGAATTTTCTTTGAACCAATGTGTCACCACACATTTCTCTAAAGAGGGGCAAAATGTATACACCTTGTTAGGATAACTGGTGCACAACTGAGGGGGGGGGGGCGTGAATCAGCTGTTAATAGATTATGAAACTTTAAGCACCAAAAACCTTTTACCAGAATGCATAAACCAAATACCGAAATGATAGATATATCAATTAAGCACAAACATAAACCATAAACCAAATACCATGCATCCACAACACATAACACCAATATTTGCACATGGAAAACCTGGTAAAGGGAAAAACCATGGTGGGAAGCCTACCAACAGTCATATAATACTTCTATAGTAAGTATGAGATTACACTAAGGGGACTGCACATGCAGGAAGACCAACAACCTAGAGCACACTGCTCATCACAAAGGAGCCTCATTGACTACAAAATATATCCAGACTACAATCTAAAAATAAGAATGAACTACAAGAATAACATCTCCTATGTCTGAGTACAATTCCAGTTAAGCTCAATGCTAGAGGTCTTAAACCTCTTACACAAACCCAAACTGATCACCTATGATCAACCAAATCCTCTGCATATGATTACAACTTTATTAGCACACAGATAATTCCATAACCAGAATCCCTTCCTATGATCTACAAAGAGATCTTACATCATATTTATACCAACCTGGGACCTATACAATTAGGTCGGCCACATGAAAGATAATACAATAAATCCATTACATAAACCTTCAAACCAATGATAAAACAAGTCGGCCTAAGACCGAAACAATACTAACCAAATAATAAATCCAACCGGTAATGCATCAGGACTATCCACCAACACATTACATAAATCAATCCATAACCTAGTAGAATAAGACCAGACCTAAAATAGGCTGCCATAAGCCAAATGAAATACCACCAATCAACTGGAACACAAACACGATAATCATCAACATCCTTAAAACCTTCTAGAAGCTGCACCAACACCACTTATCGAATTCATCAAAAGATCTTCAATGAAGCATTGTCAGTAAAACCCTTACCAGTAACCAAAAGGCTTACTATAACATATTATAGCTTTCAGATCACCAAATCCCAAACCAACTAATTGTGACATGCATCTGAACCACATTAATGACCGAACCAAACAAATTCCACCAATCAGAATATACTAAAGACAAATCTCTTGTTCATCATCAAAGTCCAACCACTCTACCGGAATCCGGGAGACAACCAAATAAGTTAATGTTGAAATCAATGACAAAAATCAATGCAACACATAATCAATTCCTCCAAATTACCAACAATCTCCCACTTTGGTATTGATGGCAACACTAGATGTGAAAAACATCCAAGTGCCAAGAAATGTCAAACAAGTCTCCCCCAATGGAAGACATCCAAAAAATGATATATCAATGAAGTTCTGAACCAAATAACCAAAAAAAAGACCAAACTCCCCCTTGTGACTGATATCTCGATTAAGATCTATTTTTCACATGTATATCTCTCCCCCTTTGACATCAATGCTAAAAAAATGACATAAACATCAAAGAAAAACCATAAAACCTTTGAACCACTCAGCTGACTACTCACCCTGAGTAGTAGCACCATCTTATCAATCCAAAATGAATAATAGTTCTGATAAATGTATACCGGACTGATGCCAATCACCATCACTTAAGTCTTTACTAGAGGGGTAGAGACCCCCAATTTGTCTCTAAAATACTCAAATGATTCATTGGGCAAAGGTTTAGTGAAAATGTCTGCAATCTTCTCTTTAGTGTTCACATAACCAATCCAACTTCATTTGCTTCCACCTTCTCCTTCAAATAGTTATACTTGATTGATATGTGCTTTGTCTTAGAATGAAATACCAAATTCTTTGATATGTCAATAGCAGCAGAGTTATCATACTGAATAACTCCCGATTCATTTCAATCTACCCTTATCTCCTTCAATATTTGCTTCATCCATAGAATGTGTGTATAGTTAGTAGCAACAACAACATACTTAGCTTCAGCAGTAGATAAAGAAGTACATGACTATTTATTGTTGATCCATGAAACAAGTTTCTTTCCAAGAAAGAAAGCTCCACCGAATGTGAATTCACCACCCTGATCGGATCTTAAGCATTTGATTTTCAATCCTATCTCTGTCTCAACCATAGCTTTAAAGATCTTGAACCTTTCAATGACTTCAGATTTCTCCCTTAGAAAAGTAACCCACATCATTCTAGAATAATCATCAATGATTAGCATGAAATATATATCACCCTGAAAACTTCTTATTCTAGAAGGACCACACAAATCAGTATGAATAAGATCAAGAGCATCATTATATTTGTCTTGTATAATCTTAATAGAAGTTTTGACTTGCTTACCCATTTGACATTCCTTACATACCAGATTAAGAGGCTTCACAATCTTAGGTATATTTCTAGCTAGCTTAGTTGAACTAATCTTTACAATGCAATCAAAATTCACATGACACAACCTCTTATGCCATAGCCAACTCTCATCAATATGTGCAATCGAACATGTATTCTCACTGGAGTTCAAATGAAAGATGTTACCTTTAGTCTGAGTACCAGTTGCAATCTCCAATCCAGATCTGTTAATGATTTTTCATTTTCCATCCTTGAACTGTAATTGAAATCCCTTATCCACCAACTATCCTATACTCAAAAGATTATGCCTTAAACCTTAAACATAAAGACATGATTTGTTTTATGCTTACTGTAGACACTCAAAATTGTCATGTCTAATTAAATAAATATTTTATTTATTTAATTATCTAAGCCTAATTCTTCTATTAATTAAATAAATTTTTATTTATTTAATTAATTCATTTATCCTCTTCTAGCCTTATTTCTCATTTAAATAAATACATTTATTTATTTAAATTATCCCTTTCCTAAATTAAATAAATATTTTATTTATTTAATTGTCCTATTTCTTCTATTAATTAAATAAATCTTTATTTATTTAATTAATTCATTATCTTTTTCTACACATGACACATGTCATTCATCTCTTAATTCATACACTACCTACCTCTTTCATTATTTTGGTATTTCTTTTACCTACCCTCTAATCCTAGCCGACCTCTCTTTTTACACCTCTCAATCTTAACCCTCCATTTCTCATTGTGTCTTCTATTTAAGGAGATGCTTTCTTCATTGTCAAACCCTAATGACTAATAACACATGCTAATGATCTTTCATGCAACTTGGCTACACTACAATTCCACTTGCAACCACATTCCGTTCTTTATTGAGCTCTTGTGCATACAAAAATCTGAGAGCAAGCATGTCAAACAAGATCAATGGAGATAGGAAGAATGGAGATCAAAATCCTATTGGACATGTGATGGTATAATCTTTGTGATTTTGAGTTATTTGCATTGTCTTAGGTAATCTTCATATGTTATGGTGGATCTTTGTTCATTGTTAGGCTAGGGTTTAGTGGTTGAATCCATTTTAGTCTTTCAATATTGTTGTTATTTGTTATCCATTTTCACCATATACATTTTGGCACGCCCGGTGGGACTGTTGTCCCTTTGCATTTAACATTTTTGTTGCAGATTTTGCATTTTTGAAGTTGTAGATCGGACGATTTCGACGACATTTTAGGTTTTTTTTCCGCGTCTGCGAGTGTTCGGATCGCGTTTTTGTGTCTCAGAAGCGTATGTGATATCGTGAATCGCGCCTGTGTTTTTGCCAGATTTTTATTTTTGCAGGTTTCTGGAATCGCGTCTGAGAATTTTAATCACATCTGTGACTGCTCTTATCGCGTCTGTGTTCGGGAGTCGCGTCTGTGACCTTTGATCGCGTCTGTGAACCACAGAACCGCGTCTGTGTAGTTCAGACGTGTCAGTGTCTGGTATAAAGGTGTCTGTGCTTTCTGTTTTGCAAATTTTTCAAGTTTTTTTGATTCGGGTTTTCGGATTTTGTACTTAGGGTTTCAGATCTGGTTTATTTTCGGCTAATCTTTGCAGATCTAGCTAACCTGGTTTGTGCAGCTTGCTTTGGAGGCAAATACGTTTTTGTTGAAGGCCCCTTTGCACAAAGTCTTTTTGGGTTTTCTAAAATTTACCTAACTTGTGTGCTTGCAGGAAGGGGTTATCATTTGAAACAACCCAAACTACTAACAATTTTGTTGCAGGGCCTTAGCTAGGGTTTTGTAATTTTTATTGTGTGCCTTGTTTTCATAGCTTAACAAACACTTCAATTGGTGCACTAAAATTGAATCATTGTCTTTTGTGTCTTGAGCAATAGGCTCTTTTTGTTTAATCTTTAGAGGGCCTGTCTTCCCGTGTGGTCATTAGGACTACTAGTGAGAAGAGAACGACCCAAGTGGTAGCGAGGAAAACCCACCTCATCCAAACCACTATAATCAAATGTATTCATGGTGAAAACTATGAATAACGTGTGCTGATTAGTTCATACCGACACTATGTCTCCCCATAAACCCGTTTGATCAAATTTATTTGATCATTTGTAGGGCGTAACCCCTACTGGCTGGGAGCCTTCTGTATTTACAGAGCTGAAAGTGCCGCATGTATGGCCACACGAGTGGATGCCCTTACTAGCACCTCTTTGTTTTAGATGCCCAAATCCTTCTAGTTGTTGAGGCAGGAGGTTGAACCTCTGGTAGCGGCCCACACACATACGGTTCTTAGTAGAGATACAAAGTTCGCCATGGGGAGTTTTCATGGGGACTGATGCTTGGCTGACCCGAGAAGTGAGTGTCGAGGGTGGAGCCAGTGAGGTCAAGCATCTAAGTATCCGCTCTGAATAGCGTAGCCTCGGGGGTAAAACCCTATGTGGGATCAACAACTATTGTCTTGGCCAGCCCTAAGATTTGTGCTTGTCTTATGCTAAACATTCAAACACTCAAAAACAAAACAGCAAAACATTGTGTCTTTTGTGTCTTCAAGTGTATGCAAAAACTTTTTACATCAAACAACACACTTTTTGGAGTCTAAACAGTCTGCAAACATTGAGTCATCAACATTGTGTCCTCTTGTCACGAAAAACAGTCGAACAATCAGATTTGGTCATAGCAAAGCAAATTCACAGATAGGAAAGATTGCACTAAGGTTACAGAAACGCGTCTGTGTCTGTTCAAACCATGTTTGTGTCGGATAAACGCGTCTGTGAAGTACAGAATAGCATCTGTGTTTTTATCAGCATCTGTGTCGAACAGAGACACATCTATGTCTGGGAATCGCGTCTGTGAAGTATACAGGCGCGTCTGTGTCCACAATTGCAAAAAAAAAACTGTTACAGTCCCGACAAACATCAACAGGAAAATCTCAGAATCACGTCTGCATCAAACAGAGTAGCGGCTGTGTCTTAAAACCGCGTCTGTGAAGTATACAGAGGCGTCTGTGTCAGGATTTGAAAAATTTTAACAGTCAAGCAAACAAAGAAAATCAGTTTCGGCATACTTGAGCTTCCTAGGTTGTCTCTTCAGGTTTAATCTAGCATTCAGCCTGTTCTAAGGTCTTACATAGTCCATCATTGCTTCACATCTCATTTTACATTCATACTTGTCTAAACTTGAGTCAAAAGGTCACTTGCTTGTCCTCATCATACGTGGTCAACACACTACATACTACTACACTTTGCTAAGTGGTCCCTCATCAAGGTTTCTTACCTTTGGGTCTCATTTGGTCTTACTTAGAGTCAAGGTCAGCTTACCTCATCAAGAGAAACTATCCTCTCTTTGGAAGTCACACCTACTCTACTACTTACATACTTGGTCTTACACTTTGGACATTGCAAGTACACCTCAAGATTCATTTACACTCCATACAACTCTTGGTCTTCCATACTCTTTTCATATTTTCCATCTAGTCTCTCACATATTGGTCAAACACCTAGTTCATGGTTGAAACCCGCCTTCAAAAATCTAGGAGAATAGCTAAAGAAGCTCAAGAATCCGCAAACATGAGTTCTTATGAGTATGACAATGATCTATTCTACAATCCTGAGCACACTACATTACCAGACATGAATGTTTATAGACACAATCCAAATGTGGAAAGCGCAAACACTATAAACAATGCTACACACAATGACACAGTGGACAATTCTTCAATACTATCAGCAGACATACAAGAATCTATAATGGACCCACAATTCAATAGATTGGTTGAAGAGATAATGAGGAGAGATCGTCAATACTTTCTAAACATGATGGCACAAAGTGGAGCCAAAATACCGCATGATTTTGACTTATCTCAACTTATGGAAAGTAGACCTTCACAACAAACTCAACATAACATGGATCAAAGGAGACCAAATAGTGGAGGACCAAATAATATGATGCCGGAGTCACCATCAGTTTTGCTTCAAAAACCAGCAATCCCACATACACAAGCTCAAGCATATGATACTTACACTCAAAGACCATCATGGAGGCCTTATGCTCAAACACATGCTCAAGATATGGGTCAATTAAGACAAGTGGATACACAAGGACATCCTCAAAATTTTGACACAAGGAGACCCCATGTCAAAATTGGGGGCAACACAATGGAAAATGAAAGGCCTATTGAATATGGTTTGTATACGCAAAACAGATATGGGGTCCCTCAACAAGAAGTTATGCCAAGTGCTCCATATATGTCGCAACAATATAGACCTCCATATGGACATGTTTACGATCAGTATCATCCATACATGCAACAAGCTCCTCCTCAAATGGGTGTTTCAAACATGGGATATGCTACAAGAATTCCATCTCCTCCCAAAAATAATTTGGAGCAACAAATTAGAGATCTACAAAAGAAAGTGGAGGACATGAGTACATCCAAACCTACATATACGATGAGAGATATATGCCCCTATCCCTTCGATAAGAGCATTCCAATGCCTCCGTTTCCTCCGCACTTTGTAACACCAAAATTTGACAAATATAGAGGGAGAGGAGACCCCAAGGCACATATAAGACAATTCTTCACAGCTTGCATTGAGGTAGCCGCAGAAGAAACATACTTAATGAGGTTGTTCCCACAGAGCTTAGGAGATCAAGCGATGGAATGGTTTTCTCAATTACCTCCCGGTATTAAGTCATGGGGCGACCTAGCAGAGGCATTCATTCAGCATTTCTCTTACAACATTGAAACAGATGTCTCAGTTACTACCTTGTGCAATACGAAACAAAAGGAAGGAGAATCTTTCGCAACATTTTTACAGAGATGGAGAAACTTAGCTAGCAGATGCTCTTGTGAGATCCCGCAAAAACAAATGGTGGAGATGTTCACACAAAATGTTAACAAGGCTATTGGCTATGATCTCAGAAAAGCTTGTTTGTCTACATTCAAGGATGTCATTGAAAAGGGCCTAGCAACAGAAAGAGTCTTAATTGAACAAGGAGTTATCAAACTATTCAAAGAAAACAAAGAGGACTTCAAAGGAAAGGACAAACCAAAATTTTGGAACAAGAACAAGAACACAGTTAATGATGGTGTTGTTGATGCCAACACAGTGAGACCAAAGTTCGTCTTTTCTGGATCAAGTTCTACCAACAATCAAGTGAACAATCAAACGGCTGCTAAACCACGAAGGAAGTATACTCCATTGGGAGAACCACTTGAATCAGTATTCAAAAAGCTTGTAGCAAACAAAGTGATCACGGTCCCAGATTTTCCTCCATATGAACCAAAGGTAAAACCGAATTGGTGGAATGATGATGAATTTTGCAAATTTCATAAGAGCAAGGGTCATAAGACAAGTAATTGCCATCGATTGAAAAACATTGTACAAGATCTCATTGACAGAGGAGATATTGAGATTGAGGGACATTCATCTAACCAAGAGCATGAGGTGTTTAAGGAACCATTCCCAAAACATGACAAGGGAAAAGGCAAAGTCACAGATGATCAAGCCAATTACACTAGAGCATCTTACAATTATGATTCTACTATCAATCACATCTCAATGGACAATCATATCTCTACCATTACTATCAAAAATAAAAATCCTGAGAATCCTCCTCAGCGACCTAAAATTGTCCTAAAGGGTGTGGGATCTTCGTCCGCATCTACCTCTGAATGTCATGTTACAACCCGTCGAGGTAAGATCACATTGCCAGGTGCCTCTACCAAGAATACCAATCTTTCATCTACCAAGCCTGAGTACGACCTTGTAGAGCAATTAGGGAAAACACCCGCACTCATCTCTATTCTTGAGCTCTTACGTATATCTCCTGCACATAAAGCTATCCTTGACAAAATCTTGAGAAATACTGCCGTCCCTACTGATCTGAACGTGGACCAGTTTCAAGCCATGGTGGGATACCTATCCGTTCCACACTCCCTCACATTCACAGAAGCCGATGACGCCTCCATAAGTCAGCCTCATAATGCACCTCTACACATTGAAGCCTTCATACATAAACACTGAATAAAACGAGTCCTGATAGATGGAGGAGCAGGTCTTAATATTTGTACATTGAGCACCATCAGACAATTGGGATATTCTGACAAAGCTGTGAATTCTACAAACCAAATCACTATTAAGGCTTATGATGATGAAGAGCGTTCGTCCAAGGGCACGGTCATCTTACCACTAAGAATAGGGCCAGTCACAAAGGACGTGGTTTGTCAAGTCCTGGATCTAGACCTCACGTATAACATATTGCTAGGACGTCCGTGGATTCATGAAATGAGGGCAGTCCCATCAACATACCACCAATGCATTAAGTTTCCTCATAATGGAGTCGAGGTAACGGTCAATGGTGATCCAAATCCATTCATATATTGCAATAACTTGAGATCACATATTGAGACTATCATTCCTAGCAATCGTGAGGCTACTCCTTCTTCAGCATATATTGATCCTGAGTCATTAAAGCCCTCGACATCCAAACAAGGTGAACTTGGAGCCAAGTTTCAAGACAAAGGCATGGGAGAATACACTCTGAATCAAACAATGTTCTTACGACAAGTCATGAACTCCCCCAAGGAATATGGGAGGCCACATCCTAATAAGAAAATCTCCATCATGCTACTCAAATGGGATCCTACCGTCTTTCAAAAATGGGGCAAACTAGAGGAAGAAAATTTATATAAAATGCTATATAAGGACGCTGAAGAGGATACACATGATCAAATTATAATACCCTGTGAGAACTATGGCAAAGGTTTCAAAATTCTGCAAAGATTCGGGTATGATGGAAAAAGTCCTCTTGGACTATGCAAAGAAGGTGTCATGGAGCCTTTACAACCTGAGCTAACTACAAGAAGGGAACGCTCCAAGGGGCTTGGTTTTCTAAATCCCAAGATTCAAAATAAAAGAACAAAACAGATATGGCGAGTCAAAGTGGCTGAAGTTCAACAAGAAGATGACTATTCTACAGATTCCAACGAATGGGAATGGGGTTCAGACAAATCCTCCAGCGACTATGAGCTCAACGAGACATTTAGAGAGCCAGAGGAACCTACAGAGGAGGAGGAATTTTACAAAAAATTCAAAGTTGGCCAAGAACCGACCCATAAGGATCCCGCACAGTCATCGTTTCAAGGCCCTAGGTCAAGATCACATAGGATGAGGACACCTGTCCCTGAGGGTGCTACTAGTGATGATAATTTGGACTCACTCACGATCGAAATTGACGAGGAGAGTGCCATTGATGACCTCGATGACTATCTGGACATACCTGAATATAACCACATCTTCACTATTAGCCTTGCCGACTCTAAAAACACTAAAGACCTTCCCCTTGTTCACCCCCAACTCATTGACTGGGATCAGGATGGACCAGCATAGCTTGATACATTTCAAAATGACGAAGCTATTGTCGATTATCTTGGCATTCGTGATGATCTTCCTCTTGGAGACCATAAAGCAGGATACGCCATAGAGCTTAATAACATGGCATACTTTGGTGAGGGTGTCGGGCCTTCTAGTCGCAAAAATGTGAAAATAAAAACAAAACAAGGGTCTTATGGCGAAAACCACACTGTGGCGCTATCTGACTCTAAAAAAGTAAAAAGAAAGGACGTATCTGAGGGTGAAAACCTCTCTGAGGCACCCAAAGATGGAAGGCTTGACATTCTCCCAGCATCATACGAGGAAAAATCATCCATGTTGGTAGAGGAGACTATAAAGACAAACATTGGTACAGCAGAGGTTCCACACAACATATTTTTGGCTCAATCATTGACAGAGGCCGAGAAAACAAGATTCATAAGCTTCTTTAAGGAACGACAAGTCAACTTCGCATGGTCTTATGTTGATATGCCTGGACTAGACCCCGATTTAGTAATGCATCATTTAACAGTCAAACCGGGGGCAAAACCAGTAAAGCAGAAATTGAGGAAAATGCATCCACAAGTGGCATTATTAGTCAAGGCAGAGCTGGAGAAATTATTGGATGTCGGATTCATACGCCCAATTGATTATCCTGAATGGATTTCCAACTTAGTACCTGTTAGCAAACCAGATCACAGCATCCGAATATGTACAGACTTCAGGGATATCAACAAGGCTTGTCCAAAGGACGATTTCCCATTACCAAACATTAATTTAATTGTTGATCTCACAGCAGGCCATGAGATGTTATCCTTAATGGACGGATTTTCTAGATATAATCAAATCAGGATAGCACCCGAAGATCAACATAAAACATCATTTACTTGTCCATGGGGAACCTTCTGCTGGAATGTCATGCCCTTTGGGCTGAAAAATGCAGGTGCCACGTATCAACGAGCTATGACTACTATCTTCCATGATCTCATGCACATAACCGTGGAAGATTATGTTGACGATCTTTTGGTTAAATCAATAGACAGAAATACACACTTGGACATACTTTCAGTCGCTTTTGATCGGTTGGAAAAGTACAAGGTAAGATTAAATCCTAAGAAATGTGTCTTTGGAGTAACCTCCGGGAAGCTCCTAGGATTCATTGTGTCTAAAAGAGGAATAGAGGCTGATCCAGCAAAGGTCAAGGCTATTTTGGACATGCCGCCACCCAAGAATATCAGCCAACTTCGGTCTTTACAAGGGAGACTCCAATCCATACGAAGATTCATAGCACAACTTGCAGATAAGTGCAATCCTTTCCAGCACCTGCTACACAAAAACATCAAGTTCAAATGGGATGAGAACTGTCAATAGGCTTTTCAGGCACTCAAAGACTATCTTTTGAACCCACCAGTTTTGATGCCACCAATTCCAGATCAACCATTGCTACTTTACATATCAGCTACTCCAACAGCACTGGGGGCACTCCTAGCACAACAAATACCTGACGGCAAGGAAAAAGCGGTCTACTATATCAGTCGCACATTGGTGGGATATGAGCTGAACTACACACCAATTGAGCGTGCATGTCTCGCTGTGGTCTTTGCTTCACAAAAATTACGACATTATATGCTCACTCACAAGACTAGGTTGATTGCCAGAATTGATCCACTAAAATATCTTCTCAACAAAGCTACACTTACTGGGCAGCTAGCCAAGTGGGTAATGATCTTGAGTGAATTCGACATTGAATACGTGGACAGAAAAGCTATAAAAGGACAAGCAATTGCAGATCAATTGGCAGATGCTCCCATGATAGATGATGTTCCTCTACAGTCAGAATTTCCAGATGAGTCCATTCTAACGATATCACCTGCAAAGCCATGGCAACTATACTTTGACGGCTCATACACACAGCATGGGGTAGGAGCGGGTATACTCTTTATAACTCCCTAAGGTGATTCTATACCAAAGTCATACCACTTATCATTTCCTTGCACCAACAATATAGTGGAATACGAGGCATTAACAACTGGGCTAAGAATTGCAGTTCAGTGGAAGATCCAAGAGCTTCGTGTTTTTGGCGATTCTCAACTTGTCATCCATCAAGTAACTAATGATTATCAAACAAAAGATGAAAAGATAATGCCTTATAAACAACTGGTAGATGATCTGAAACAGCACTTTGCAAAGATAGAGTTTGAGCAGATACCAAGAGAACAGAATCGCGCTGCTGATGCCATGGCTACAATTGCTTCGCTCATTGATCTACCGCAAAATGAGACTCGCTATGAGTTCCTAGTTGACAACCTGCTGATTCCGTCATATGAGATCACTCCTACTGAAATGATATGTGTTGTTGGTCCTGAATCCCAGTTATATGGTTCCATATTCACATACCTTCGCGACAATATCTTACCTCCCGATCTATCGAACAACCAACGCCGCACTTTCATTCGCCAATCCTCCCGATACGTTATCCTAGCTGATATCCTATACCGACGAGGTCTAGATGGCACCCTTCTTAGATGTTTTGAGAGTGACGAAGCTCAGATTGCGTTACGAGAAGTGCACGAAGGGATATGTGGTCCGCATACTAGTGGTCCTACCTTGGCCAAGAAACTCATCAGGATTGGATACTACTGGCCTACTATGGAAAAAGATGCATATCAGTTTGTCAAGAAGTGTAAGCAGTGTCAAATTCATGGAGACCTCATACATGCACCAGCACAGGAACTACAACCACTTGCATCTCCTTGGCCCTTTTGTCAGTGGGGACTCGATCTCATAGGCAAGATTCACCCTCCTTCTTCCAATGGACATAAATTCATTATCACAGCCACAGAGTATTTCACAAAGTGGATTGAAGCCGTGCCTCTCACACAAGTTACTGGGAAACAAATTGCTACTTTCATTCTGAACTACATCATTTGCCGATACGGGATCCCTACTTCCATTATTACCGATAACGAGCGTCCTTTCAAGAATCAGGATGCTCGTGAACTCTGTGAGCGCTTCCATATCTCTCATCATTTCTCCACACCATACTACCCCCAAGGTAATGGCCAAGCTGAGGCGTCTAACAAAACAATTCTTAAAATCCTTAAAAAGACAGTCGACGACGCTGGCCGTAACTGGCATGTCCAACTCAATCCTGCACTTTGGGCCTACCACACAAGTGTTCGCACACCTACAGGAGCTACACCCTACTCACTTGTTTACGGCTCTGAAGCCATCTTGCCTATTGAGGTCGAGTTACCTTCTTTACGGGTCTCCTTGAGAAACGTAATCAACGATGAAGACTACAGGGTCTCTCGCTTACAAGAACTAGAACTGCTGGAGGAACGATGACACACTGCTTTTAATCATCTCAAGGCTTACCAACAACGAATGAGTCGCAGTTACAATCCCAAGGTCAAGCCTCGCACATTTGAGGTAGGTGACTTAGTCCTCAGAGAGAACCCCAAGAATCAGCAAGACAGAGATAGGAAGGGCAAATTTGAACCCAACTGGCTTGGTCCTTACATCATCACAGCAGTATATGGATCTGGGGCATATCAGCTCTCAACTACAGAAGGTGAACCCTTGGAGGATCCTATCAACAACATGCACCTTCGCAGGTTCTACACATAAGCTCTTTTGGAATATCCTAATGCAAAAATACAAAAAAATCAAAACATTGCAAAAATACAAAAAAATTATAAAACAAAAAAATCGTTACATGGTGAAAACCTGGCAAACAGGCGCCTTGTGACAACAAAAAAAATTGAAAAATCCAAAAAAAAAAAAAGAGTAAAGAGAAATAATTTCGTCCAACGGTCAAAACCACTTCGGTGGTGCCCTGGGCAAGTACCATGGTGAAAACTGGGTCACCAGCGCCATGCGTAGAGACATTGCTCCTCTTTCCTTCAGGATTCTCTTTCATCCTTTCACTTCGCACACACTCACAACCTATTCACTCACAATAAACTTACCCATTCCCATCATGGCTTGTTATTGATCTACCTAAGATTGGTTAGCCATTCATAATAAACATCCCTTTCCATCCATAATAAATCAGCTCCTATCTGTGACTAAGGCAAATCCTACGTCTAGTAATGGGTGTGGAACTAAGAACATCACATGTTTTGAGGAGTACAGTTTCTTCCAGCTTCCTTCAAGTCTATCCACGCACAATCCGCAATAAAGCAGCATTTGCATCACAGATCCGCAATAAAGTTCCATCTTCTCCACAATAAAGTATCAGTTTCATGGATTCAATCAGTTTTAAATGAGACACAACAGCAACAATGAGCTTCAACAAAATCAAATCTTTCAACAAACTCAGACAACATATGGTTCAGTGCTATCTATCCTTTTTGTGAAAGTGCTATCTATCCTTTTTGTGAAAGTGAACATTGTGACCACAATCGAATAAGACTTAAACAAGTGACAAGAGACACTAAACTTGAGGACTACAGTGGATGTTGGTGTCGAGTCTTGGTTTTCTTTTGATTTTATCTTTTTGGTGACATGTCTTTTAGCTTTTCCAGGATGTCTTTGACTAGAGATTCTATCTCCAGGATGTCTTTGACTAGAAAGGCGAGGATGGGGTATCGTCACCTATTTGCATTTGCTGTCTGTCGATTGTCTTTTAGTAATGCTATGACTTGTCCAAGGATATGAGGACATTGTGAGTCTAGTATGAACTGGGGCATTCCTTGTTTGTGACTGTCTTATCTCCATGCAAACAGGTACAATGACTTTCTGGGCCGAACAAATGCCTCGATTGTCATAACCTATTTTGCCATAATAAAGCTCAATGATGATAATGCACAAGAAGCTCTTTCACGTTCATATCTTCTGTCTTCCATCCCCCTTTCTTGATTGACTTCCATTGTCCTTCTCGAGTCCGCGTAGCCCGCTATCACATGATTGAGTATAATGACACACCAAAAACATTTGCATTTCATATAGTTACACCTACATCACCACATATAAGCATTCCATACATACATATAGATATCACAATTGCATCACATCCTGCATACAACACATGTTAGCACATCTCAGATTTTCATTATGTAAATAATCATTTGCATTATCATATTCATTTGCATTACATACATTCACATTTGCATCATGCATCACATATACAACATAAAAGAACAAAAATATATGGCATTGCATCATATAAGCATCCATATCATAAAACATGCATCACATAAGAACATTTCATCACATAAGGTACACATGCATATAGCTGCCGCAAAATGAATCATCTCATATATAATCAAAATGTGTCATGATACAATGATGTCAAAAGAATCATATGGCTACAAAAGAATCACCCGCAGGTGTCTACAATATAACAATGGTACATATACTGATACAATGGGGAGCCCTCTAAGGCTATGATGAACTCCCTCCCTCGGAGCCGCCTGGCCTCGACGGAGTCTGAGCTGTAGATGGTCCCGCCCCAAGATCCCCCTGTCTCTCTGGTGGTGGTGGAGGCCCCATGACCCCACCGCTGGATGCCTGTCGCCTGCGACTCCCTCCCATAGCCGTCACTGTGCGCGACGATCTATGGAAGCTCCTAGCCCGCTGATCTGCTGGCACGGCTGCATAGTATAGATCCCTCCAGTAGGCGATCTCCTCTCCGGCTCGCAAGACATATGCGTAGCCTGCCCCTGCATCCTCTGCTACCCGCCTCCCTGCCCTCAGAGCTGTCTCGGCCTCTGTGTATCTCTGGATGGCCTGATCCCTCTCCCGCTCTGTGTCTCTGACCCTGATCCTGAGGTGATCTCTCTCCCGCACCAAATCCTCAATCTCATCTGCCTGGCCCTGGCAAATCTCTCGTAGCCTCAACACCTCATCCTCCTCAGAATCTCCGCTCTCAGCCTCTGCCTGTGGCTCCTCCCCTACAGGTGCCTGTCCCTGTGCCTCTGCCTGCACCTGTCCCTGTGCCTGTCTAGGTACCTGTGGTTGTACCTGTCTCTGTCCCTTTGCCTGCACCTGTCTAGGACCCTGTGCTGCTGGCACCTGTAGGGGCAGTCCACCCCGACCCCTCACCACCGGAGCTGCTCTCTCCTATCCTCCCTCCCTCCGAGGTGCTACTCGCCTCTCTCCCACCACTCCTCTCCGCCTCCGTCTGCCCCTGCCTCCATCCCCTCCACCATCATCATCATCTCCTCCACCCTCTCCCTCCAGTGGCTCTGCCGGATCTATCAACCTAGGAAACGGATGCTCTGCCCAATACGTAGAGTACTCTGCGTCCATCCCTGCATCATCTACCTCTGGCCACATGTCCCAGGGCATTGGCATCATCTCTGCTAGCTGTGTCACCGCGTGATCATATGATAATAGCGGCCCAAACTGCACCTGATCTCTGACCATACGGGCATACATGCCCGAGCCCCGAGGCATCCGCTGGATCCGCCCAAACTGCCTGCACACCCTATCAGCAAGCTACCTCTCCAAAATATAGGGCGTCCGCCCCATTAGATACCTTCTCTTGAAAACATATGGTAGCTCCAATGCATCGTCATCCCACTCCTCGCACCCCAGGTACGGCCTCCAGATGACCATGTCTATGTCATCTATGACGCGCCTCCAATGCTCCAATCTACCAATCCGAGGCTGGGAAGTAATCATGTCGTACAAGTGCACGAAGCTCCGTCCCTGCCCTCTGCCTCTGAAATGAGTGGGCCGTGTGATGGGAAGGTGCTCATAAGCCCACACCTGCAAGAGAGTCACGCCGCAGCCCAAACCCACTGATCCGTGGTATACAAACTGATGCAGCTCATAATATAAATGTGCCAGGACACATGGCCCCCATGCATACCTAGTGTGCTCTGTCATCAGTGTCTCCAATGCCCCTCCCCAGCCCACTGCCAATTCTTGTGTGGCCCTGTCTGGACACAAATACCCACTGATGGCTCCCCCAATAACTGCCGGCAATGCTAAACCTGTGGCAGTCATGGTATCCCAGGCTACATGACCTGCTCGTATCTCCAACCCGGGATCCTGGAAGACCCGTCTCAATGCCTCCCTGTCACCGTCACGGTCATAGGGAATCAACTCTCCATCAATAGGGATATGCAAAATCTTGTAGACATCCTCTAATGTAACTGTCATCTCACCCATCGGCAGGTGAAACGTGCACGTCTCCGAGTGCCATCTCTCAGCTAACGCAGTCAGCAACCCCATGTTTGCCTGAAACTCAGGCACAAATAGCACATGTGTCAGACCCATCTCCTCAATGGATATCCTGTTCTGGATCGACAACTCTGGTCGCAACCTCTGAGTCGACGGGAATCTCTCCCGTGACTCTAACATCGGCAAATACTCCTGCAGTCACACAATCAATTTTGTCAGTTATCGTGGCATTCACTGTTTATCACAAAATGCTACTTGCTACCTAAATGCATTTGGTTATCTCTCCTAGTGACACTCACTGTTCATCACAAAGTGTTGCTATCTACCCTAGTAGTGCTCCCTGTTCATCACAAAGTACTACGTGTGTGACATTCCCTGTTCATCACAAAGTGTCACTCACATTCGCACTCCCTGTTCATCATAAAGTGCTGCCTATCTTGGTGCTCCTTGTTCATCACAAAGTGCCTTGATCTATTCTACTCTTCCTAGAGGACCTGCTTGAGTGTATCCTCTCAGCAGCTTATCCAATCGACAGCATATGTTCATCACAGAACTGCCGGTTTGACCTAAAAGACTAAAACCATGCATTTAAACATACAAACGCGCTTTTAACTCCTAAACGCGCTTATAGACTGCATAAACGCGCTTCTGAAACACAGACGCATTTTCTGAACACAAACGTGCCTATGCCATGCACAAACGCGACCAGGGAACATAGACATCCCTACATGACATAAACGCTCCTACAAAGCACAGACGCTTCTACATTTCACAAACGCGTCCGCATTCAGCACAAACGCGGTTCCAGGCACAGATGCGCCTGCCCGACACAGACGTGCCTGACACTGACACAGATGCGGTTGCGCGTTTTTGCATATTTAAACTATCCTATTCCTAGCACATTTATTGCTACTAAACATGCATTTATGACAAAACTCGAAATGCGTGAAAGTAAGAGGAGGTTTTCGGGTACTTACCGGCTCTCCTGCATCGGCTGGTCGCTGGAATCGGCGAACACGGTCGAATCTATGAATGGATGCCATCGCTGCTGACTGTTGCTGCTTTATTTTCGCTTTGCACTATGCTCTTGTGGCAGTGTAGATGACAATGAGGATGTATTTTCCCCCGTGGTCTATCTTATAGCCTACCCTCGCCCTCGTCTTCATTTCCCGAGTAAGTCTTCTTCATCCCGTGACTTTGTCACTTTATTCGCTCAACCCATTCTATCCCATCTTTCTTATCGAGAGATTGTCTACAATCTTTTCAGACATTTTCATCCAATCTCTTGAGGGGGCATATAATTCCCATCTTGGGGCAACTTTGTATCAGTTCATCTTATCTTCTTTGAAACAACGCGACAAGCCGCATTGTCTCAAAGAGGGGCAAAATGTAGACACTCAAAATTGTCATGTCTAATTAAATAAATATTTTATTTATTTAATTATCTAAGCCTAATTCTTCTATTAATTAAATAAATTTTTATTTATTTAATTAATTCATTTATCCTCTTCTAGCCTTATTTCTCATTTAAATAAATACATTTATTTATTTAAATTATCCCTTTCCTAAATTAAATAAATATTTTATTTATTTAATTGTCCTATTTCTTCTATTAATTAAATAAATCTTTATTTATTTAATTAATTCATTATCTTTTTCTACACATGACACATGTCATTCATCTCTTAATTCATACACTACCTACCTCTTTCATTATTTTGGTATTTCTTTTACCTACCCTCTAATCCTAGCCGACCTCTCTTTTTACACCTCTCAATCTTAACCCTCCATTTCTCATTGTGTCTTCTATTTAAGGAGATGCTTTCTTCATTGTCAAACCCTAATGACTAATAACACATGCTAATGATCTTTCATGCAACTTGGCTACACTACAATTCCACTTGCAACCACATTCCGTTCTTTATTGAGCTCTTGTGCATACAAAAATCTGAGAGCAAGCATGTCAAACAAGATCAATGGAGATAGGAAGAATGGAGATCAAAACCCTATTGGACATGTGATGGTATAATCTTTGAGATTTTGAGTTATTTGCATTGTCTTAGGTAATCTTCATATGTTATGGTGGATCTTTGTTCATTGTTAGGCTAGGGTTTAGTGGTTGAATCCATTTTAGTCTTTCAATATTGTTGTTATTTGTTATCCATTTTCACCATATACACTTACCATCCAATGATATATTTCTTCTTCGTTTGATCATGCATGCTTTATCATCTCCAAATCTGACCAAACCACCATCGAATTCTTGCAAAGATAGAAACTTCCTTTTATCTCCAGTCATATGATGTGAACATCCACAACTATTACCCATTCATCCTTGTCTTTAACTTTAGCAGCAAGGGCCTTCTCTTCATTATGAATGACAAGTTCACAATCATCTTCCTTGATAGCTAAGAATACCCATTCCTTTCCATTGTTGGATCCACTACCTGAATCTTTTGCAGGTTCATCATGAGAATCATCAATTACACCTTCCTCATCAACATAGTAGCATGATTTATCTTTGTTCCTCCTGTACTTATGCTTGTTCTAATATTCATGGTTAGGCTTAAAAGATCTTCTATCTTTCTCTTCAAATATTGAATTCCTCTCAGAACATCTAGATGCAAAATGATCTATCTTATTACATGCAAAACATTTGAAAGGTGATTTTCCTTCATACTTACTTCCTGACAGACCCTTTGGTACTCTTCTAGCAAATAGGGCTTCAAGTTTCTCATTCTCTTCATCTTTTTTCATCATATTCTCCACTTCCTTCACATATAATACTTTCCAATCACTCTTGCTAGTTGACAATGTAGATGCATGAAAAGCAGATTCTGTCTTTGCAACTCCTTGAGGACCAAATTATTCAAGCTTAAAAGCACACAACTTTCCAGCCAAAGTATCATGTTAACAGAAGTGTTAGTCATAGCTCTCAACTCATTAATTGTAGTAGCCTTCATCTGTTAAGCCAGAGGGAAAGCTCTCAATACTTTAGAAACAATCTCATCTTCTCTTAGAGATCCACCACAACATTGAATTGCCAAGACAATTTCATTCACTTTTTCCATAAAAGTTGCAATTCTTTCATCTTCCTCCACTCTTAGGTTCTCATACCTCACCCGGTAACCATCAAGTTTAACAATTTTAATAGTAGGGTCACCTTCATTCAGATTCTCCAACTTATCCTATATAGCCTTTGCAGATGATTTGTTCATTAATCCCATTACCTACTAATCTGAAAGGGTGCTCAAAAGGGTTTCTCTATCTCTACAGTCATTTTTCAATGTTCTTATCCAAGTCTATTGAAGAAGGGTTTCCAGATGCCAGATCATAAGGGATATATCCTTTCTTAGTGATCTCCCAAATCTCCTTGCTAAGACATCTCAGATGAGTCTCCATCTAAAGCTTCCATACACTATAATTTGTTCCTTCAAGCCTAGGGTTGTCCTTTAGGTAAGAAATTGAAGTTGAATGATTTATCACCATAGGATCTTCCTCAACCGGTTAATCTTTAGTAGAGATGACCAAGCTCTGATACCAATTGTTAGGATAACTAGTGAACAACTGAGATGGGGGGGGGTGAATCAGTTGTTAATAGATTGGGAAACTTTAAGCACATAAAACCTTTTATCGGAATGCATAAACCAAATACCGGAATAACAAATATATCAATTAAGTAGAAACATAAACCATAAACCAAATACCATGCATCCACAACACATAACACCAAGATTTGTACGTGGAAAACCTAGTAAAGGGAAAAAACATGGTGGAAAGCCTATCCACAATCAGATAATACTTCTATAGTATGTATGAGATTACAATAAGGGGCCTGCACATGTAGGAAGGCCAACAACCTAGAGCGCACTGCTCATCACAAAGGAACCTCACTGACTACAAAAGATATCCAGACTACAATTTGGAAATAAGAATGAACTGCAAGAATAACATCTCCTATGCCTAAGTACAATTCTGGTTAAGCTCCATGTCAGAGGTCTTCAACCTCACACAAACCCAATTCGATCACCTATGATTGACCAAATTGTCTAGATATGATTACAACTTTCTTTGCACACAAATAATCCCATAACCGTAATCCCTTCCTATGATCTAAAAAGAGATCTTACATTATATTTATACCAAGTTGGCCTAAGACCGAAACAACATTAACCAAATAATAAATCCAATTGGTAACGCATTGGGAGTATCCACCAATACGTGACATAAACTAGTCCATAACCTAGCAGAATAAGACCGGAGCTAAAATAGGTCACCATAAGCCAAATAAAATACCACCAATCAACTGGAACACACACATGATAACCATTACCATATTGAAAACCTTCTAGAAGCCACACCTACACCACTTATTGAATTCATCAAAAGATCCTTAATGAAGCACTACCAGTAATACCCTTACCGGTAACCAAAAGGCTTACTAGAACATATGATAGCTTTTTATACCACCAAATCTCGAACCAACTGAATGTGACATGCTTTTGAACCACCTGAATGACCGAACCAAACCAAATCCACCAATCGAAATATACCGAACACTAATATCATGATCATCATCAAAGTCCAACCATTCTACTGGAATCTGATAGACAATCAAATAAGCTAGTGTTGACATCAATGACAAACATCAATGCAACACATAATCAATTCCTCCAAATTGCCAACACACCTAAAAGTGGTCTAGAGATAATGAATTAAATACACATATATTTAATTAATCATCCTTTTTAATTTTTTTTTGATTGGTAATTGGCCAAAGCTTGAATAGCTTTTGACTGGAGCTATGAACTAGTGGGGACACAGTAGGGGGCCCCATCCCCATTACATATCTTTGAATTATTAATATTATTATTATGTTTCGATTAGATTGACCCCAAGACCTTCCCCATCCTATGGAAGGCCAAGAGTCACAACTTAGAATTCCACTTCAGATGTCCCTAATGGGAATTGAACTTGGGTCTCCACAGTGAGAACCCAATGTTTTAGCCAGTTAAGCTCAACCCCTTGGACTAATCATCCTTTTTAATTGATTAAATACTAAGTGATTTAATTAATTAACCTTTATTCTTCTACTTGTAAATAAATCTAAGGATTTATTTATATAGTTCACAATCAATAATCCCTTCAATTAATTAATGTCAATAAATTAATCCCGCATCATAAATTCGTTTCTTCTATTTCCATAATTAAATAAAAAAATCTAATTATTTGTTGAATGTAACTATCCCTGTATCATTTAATTTGAATTTTTAATTCAATATAGCACATATGTCGTAATCTTAACCACCTCCTAACCTAACCTTCTTCTAACCAACCCCCTAGCCTAACTATGTTAACTAACCCTATCCTCTCTAACCTCCTCATCCTAACTTCCTATGGGTTTTTTAGCCTCTCTTGAGGACACATGGCATCTTTTCCACTTGTCCCTCCTTCTCTTTCCACTTGCATCTTTTTTGGAACTTGGTTGAGATTCTTTGACACTTGTCTTTCTAGCAATGACATGTTTCCTCTTCTTCAACCTCTTCTCCAACTTCTTCAATTTTGATCGTCGATATCTCCAAATCAAATCTTGATCATTGATTTGTGCCACCTCAACCTTGGTCTCGAAAAAATCTATAAATAGATCTATTTCTAGTTAGGAGCTCTCCTTTAGCATCTTTAGCATTCTCTTAACATTATCCACAATCTTAGTATCATCTCTAGTAGAATAATTATCTTTCTTTGCATTATAATATCTTATCATAGCATCATTGCATCTAGTATAATGGCTTTAATTGCATTCTTCATCATAGTTTAGAATTACATTTTTCATCATTGTAGATCTTAGCATTTCATTTTATAATTCTCATTTCTTGAGTTGTCATCTAGCAAAATCATGCATCTCAGAGCCATCATATAAACACACAAGGTCCTCAAGAATAGAGAGCAATGAGGTGGATTGAGGGAGTGGTTTGATTTACTTGTTTATTTTTACTCTTTCATATAGTGCTTCATTGAATGTTTTATATTTGATTACTAATATATTGACACAAATTTTACACTACAAGTTCTTTTTCTTTAAAAACCTTGATCGCATTTTTGTTAGAATTTTAATGCATGAGGTTTTAATTCGAAAACCCTTTATGTGTTAAGGCTTGATTTTTGTGAATTGTAATGTATTTGGGTTATTTGAACATTTGTTCAAATAACATGAACACATTACCTATGTTTTTAGGTATGTGTGTGTGTGTACTAGGTAATGACTCCACTTGGCTCCATAGGTCTACCAATACCCTTCTCTAACTGTGGTTGAATTAGAGATAGAAAATTGGCCAAAATAATCACTGAAGTGTAGTTCCCATGTGAATACTAGTTTAGACTTGGATATTGTGTTGATAATTTCTAGATTGCCCTAAGTAGTTCTTGCAGCTGACCAATAAAGAGTGTATGCATTTTGGTATAATTGCAATATTGTCATCAATTTTAATATGGAATTCAATTTTAATGATTTTAAGTAGAATTTAAATGTTTTAAATTCAATTATGCTTTATGAGTATTCATTTTGTTGGCATTTTCCCAATTTGGGCATATGGGTGATTTGGAGGGAAATTAAATGTCATTTTCTATATTTATTTATCATATTTATTTATTTTTTAAATTTTAAGGTGACTAGTAATGGGCTTTTATATTGGCTAACTGGATTATTCTCTACACTTATTATTTTTTGCATTTTATGATTTGTAAAACATTCCTACATGAATAATTTGATTTGATGATCTAGGGAGAAATTTTTTAATTTATTTTTTGTTGTTATTGGCTTATTTGATTTGGAATGAGAGTTTTTAATTGCTTCTCTTTGGATTCAAAGATTTTTTTGGATTTTCTGAAGTCTATTGTTTTCTCAAATTTACAGAAGGTGGAGGTAAAAACTTGATAACTTTCTATTTGCTTTATCTTTTCAATTTTATTTCTTAAAAATGAATCCATGAATTCTTTAGGTTATTTTCCCTTTTCAAACCAATTCATTTCATTGCATATTTATGTTTTTGTGAAAATATTGAGAAAACTCCATTTTTAAGCTATTTCCATGTTAGAATTTAGAGCAAAGCATAATTTGTGTATGTGAATGTGAAAGTGGGGTGTTGGGGTGTTTTATACCAAAAGGGTATCTTTAGAATTTGAAATTTGAACATTAAATTTTAATGTTCTTGAAGGTATTTTAATGGCATTTTATATGTTCACTGATTTTTGGTAAATTTTTTTGATATATTTAAAAGTAGAATTTTATATATTCACTAGTTAATATGAGGAAATGTGGTGAAATAATTTGCTACATGTGTAACTCTCTCCCTCACATGGGTAGTTGAGGTACACACCCTCTTTTGGCTTATTATGCCACCACACATAACCACTATTTTGTTATTTCCTAAGTGGGTTACGATGTAGTTGGTTTTCTCACCCTCTTTTAGCTTTATGTGCCAACTTTTACAACTCATTTCGTATATTCATGTAAGCAAGTTATGCCACATGTTTTGGAATTTTACCTAGTAGGTGAAACCTCTCACTTTTTATGGAGAGTAGGATTTAATGCATCCCTTGGATGTATATGCTATTTTTTTTTTATATAATTAGTACTCTATTCTCACCTTCCCTAGTTTAGTGATAGCTCAATGAGAGTATTGAGAGTCTTCTCAAAATTCTTTTTCTCTCTCTATTTTTTTTACATTTCAAATTTCTTTTCATTAAACTATTTTTTTCTTCAATCATTTGTTTCTTGGAGCTACATGTGATCTATGACCGACATTAAGTCCTAGACCAGTTCTTGCTTCTCATAGAATCTAAAATGGTATTAGAGCCATGTTGTTTAATATATAGATCATTGCTTTTTAATTTTAGACAGATTTGAGACTATAATATAGCTAATATTTTACTCAAAAAGGCGACATTAGAACACCTATGGATCTCTTTTCCAGAGCTTCTATGAGCCTCTGGTCATGGGATGACCTCTAGGTCCAGTTTCATCTATCTCGACTAGATCGATAGACTTATGACCTTCTGGTCTCGACCTTACCCTCACATTTGTTACATAAGCATGGCATTTAGTCTGCTAGACCTTGGTGGAAAGATTCAAAGTGGTATCCTTGGACTCATTTCACTAGCTACAAACCCAAAATGGGTTATCTCTTGTTGGTTCCCCATTTGCCTCTGGTCCATATTCTCAACTAGCAATGGCATTTGCAGTCTTCTTAGACTTCCTGGAGGTTTAGGTTTCTTGTTGTCTGGTCCGCCACCATTGAACCCAAGATTGCACACTTTACTTGGTGTGTTCTTTTTCAAGGGTTGCCTTTGGGTTCAAGACTTAAGCATTTAGGGGTTCCTAATCCCTGATGCCCTTTTTGTGGTCACCCAGAAACTTTTATGCACATTTTTTGGTTCTGTAGAAGTGCTCAATAGTATTGGAGTTGGATCCATGATTTATTTCAACGTTTTCCACCTGAGCCCTTTTCTTGGCATATGGCTCTTTTGAGAGGTTTGCCTAGAATCCCCTTCAAATTTTCCCCGATATGGCATGCTTTCAGAATGGAGACCGTATTCACTCTTTGGAAGGATAGAAATGCAGTTATTTTTACTCACAACTTTTTGGATATTAATGTCTCACTTTATGCTAAATCTTGCATTTGTAATAATGTATTAATTAAGATTCAGGTATAAGCTGACAAAGTGGCTCTAGAGGTGGGCCACTTATAGGAGCTCCTCCAACAATAGGGAAATGCCCCTTGTGTAGTTTATAGAGTGTCATCGGATTCTATCTCTGTCGATCACACTTCGCCTTGTGGCCGCAATTTCTCTACCCACTGCTCTCAGACCCCATAGCCCTAGGCTCCTTGGCGCTCCTTTGGTAGAAGAGATGATGCATGGAGGCACCACTCGGCTTCTCCTCCGCATCATGGCTCTGCCTTAGGGTGGCCTTCTGCTACTCCTGTGACTTTGGCTCCTCCTACTGGTGATGGCTCTAGGTGGCCTTCTGCCACCACCTCCAAGTTTCTTTGCCTGGCTCTGGCGATTTGGTCTCCCAGGCGAGAGGAAGGAGAAGTTGAAAAAGATCCAGAAGATGGGTAGTCCATGTCGGACCCGACTTCTGACCCCGCTGATGTATGGGGCAAGAAAGATGATCTCGCTCCTCCTCCCTTGACTGCCTCTGCTTTGGCTGCTTGAGGAAGTCTTTTGATTAATAACTTTGTTTTTTGACTCCGATCTCTAACCGTGTGACTCTCATAGGGTGATCTTGTATGCCCCGGCCTTTTTTTGTGAATATATACTTTAATATTTTTAATTAATAGAGAAGGCCTATTCATAAAAAATAAAGTATACTCTTCTCTTGCATTTTGGTGTGACCTAGATAATCATAACAGTTTAAAGGAAAATAAGATTCTAGTTAATCTTGTTTATATATATATCTATGTGTTCCTATGAGATTTGAGTCATAGATCTTTTTTGGTAATATCGGAGGTTTTTTCAACATTTCGAGAGTGTCCATAAGGCTTGATAAACTCAAAAGTGACTTTTATTTCACCAAAACTAGAGTTTGGAGGACACAATAAAAATTAGAGTGAAAAATTTAAAATTTCAGTGGAGCTATTTTCATTTTGGATTTAGAAATCTATCTTCTACTCTTTTGTAGGAAAATCAATTGATTGGTTTAGTTACCAACAGAAAAAAAAACTATCTTGGTATCTCTTTTTTTTTGTACAAAATCAATGCATTTTGCAAAAATTTAGTTTGAATTAGGCATGAGCCATTTTGGCTGGCAGATTCAACAATGTTTTGTAAAGGAAATGAAAGTATCACGAGAGGCATAGAACCTATAGGAACATTTAATATTTTATATAATGATGACACTTCTTTGTTTAATCTATCTTTTTCTTCAATGATCTTCCTCAAAGTTACCTCTATAGCTTAGTAAATTTGTTGTTAAACTAGCAACATCTTTTGGATTAACATCCTGTAGTCTGTGAGCCACAATATTTCCCATTATATTCCTAGGGTCCTCAATCATAGATTTCCTCTTATTTGGAGATTAAAGTGATAAAATAGCTAGATAATGGGCATCTAAATCATAAGCCAATCAAAAGTATAACTTGTTTGTTCCTTCTTCATCCAATTTCAACTTAATACCCTTATTTCTTCTGATGTTATCAAAGAGAATGGCTAAGGATATGTCCCAACTAGGTAAAATCATGTAGATATTTTTCATGACTAATTTTGTTCCTCTTTGAGAATTAATTATTTCCATCTCTATTGTCAATTATTCCCAAAGATATTTAATTTCTTGAGGCTAATTCTCATGGCTGACCTTTTTCACTTTCTTTCAATTTTTTTTGCCCCTTTAATATTTAAAATGATATCTGAGTTCTCAATTATTAATGAATTCTTCATCAACCATGAAATATACACTATCCTTGATTCTTACATTATTGTAAAGTTTATTAGATAGCTCAAAACTGATAACCATTCTTTCTTGAGGGGGATTAGCCTTCTCAATTTTTGGCTCTTTCATTACTTTGGAAACGTCTAGAATATATCATCTAGCACTTTCATCAACTAACAAACTAAGAGTAGGGGAAGACTAAGGATACACCTGACATAAAGGTGTTACAAACCTTTGGATCTTTGGCCTTGTAACTTGTTCTAAGGTGGAGGGAGAAGATGCAGGAGGAGCACTTATACCTCTTGGTAAATTAAAGATAAATTTTGACTCATTGAATAATATTATGTGGGCCCTCTCTACAAGATCTTTAATCTATACAATATCTCCTTTCTAAGAAGGATCAACCTCTTCTCTTATTTTCTCTACCTCATGGATCCTTTCCCACATGTCCATTTTCTTATGTGCATGATCCTCAATAGAGTAATTCCTTCCTACATCTTCTATTATAGAAAACTCATGTCCATAAGCACTAAGCTTTTAAACTACTCTAGCATTCTATATAAACTTCTTAGGGTGAAACATTTTTCCTTTTAAAAGTGGAAAATTGAAGTAGTTATATTTTTCCTTATCAAGCTTATATCCTTCCTTTGAGGTAACTTTCAAGTCACCAAAAGTGAGAGTACTAGGAATAAAGGATGTCTTTCTATCATTTCTAAAATGAAGCTTATCAAATTCATTTAATTTATATACAATTTCTAAAAATACAATCTTATCAGTTATTGACCATGGTAACAAGTGAGGGGCACCATCAAATCCATAGATTTTAATCCTAGTAAATCCTTTGGAAATATATCAATCTCCTTAGTTGTAATTGATCTTTAATTATTGATCTTTAACCCTGGGTCTTAAGAACTTCATGAATGTATCTGATAACCTCCAATTTGTGGGATATCCTAAACCTTGGTATACTTCTATAGAAAAAAATCCTTCAAACTACAGATAATGTTCCTATGGACAACCACAATCCCAAATATATGTCCTTACCTAGATTCGGGCAAAATTATTGTGCTTATCAAGATGCCTCATTTTTAGAGGAGCTTGTTAAATTTCTAACTCCATTCCTCTATATAGAAAAATATGGCATATTACTTATTAATACCATTGAAATGAACAATAGAATTGTCCCTTAGATGAGTTTAGGCCTTATTTATCGTATCCTCTAAATATGTAGCATAGTCAAAATTCTTGATAAAATCTATAAATCTCTAGGTAATACTATGAGATCAATTGGTGTAAAAATTATAGCATTAAATATGAGCACCTGACTATAATACAATGAAAATTAGGGTTTCCACCACTAAATGTATAGAGGGGGTTTGAGCAAACCCCAAAGGGTAGTTCATTTGAACACCCCTAATTCAAGCAAAAACCCTCTGAATTTTTTTTTCCCACCATCGCTTTTTTCCTTCCTGGGTGAAACTAGGAACCATTATTGTGAACTCACCCTATAGTAAAACCCTTATTTTTTTCTTAGGGCCCAATTACATTAAAGAGGGGTGAATCCAATTGATCTATACTCAATCCAATAAATTTAGGGTAAAGAATTCTAATTAATCATTGGTTGGAGTTGCATACCCTATTTTTTAAGTTGAATTGTGAAAATGTTAAAATTAGGGTAAATGTGTGTAAATTGAAGAAAATATGCATAAACAATGAGCTACAGTCATCAAACAAAGCCACAAACATGGATCTGAGTAATACGTGAGTGTTCGGACCTATTCCCAAAAGGTTGACTTGAATTATCGAGATTAGAATACCCGTTGCTCTGGTCCTTTGTGCTTTTTGCCATCCAAAGGGGATCCTATTTGTCTCTGTGAATTATGTTGATCATGAAAGTTATAGATTTGTACCTATTCCCATGCATACTAGAGTAGGAAAAATGGTTGGGAACAATGGTTTGCCTAAGTCAAACCCCGGTTTAGGAATTAACATTGAATAAATAAATGCAAATAATAAAATAAATGATGGAGAGATATACCTTAGATCTACAATTTTTGTATGATGATACTTTTTTTCTTCAATGTAATCACATATGTTGTATGAATTGGCATGAACATGACAAAACCCTAATCATGTACACATGCATCAATATGAATGATGTAATATTGCTCCACAATTGTTTAATGAAGAATATGCAGCATTGAAGATCTCTGAAAAATGTTTGATGATGAATGCTTCATAGATTCAAGGAATTGATTTCTTGAAGATTATAAGTTAGGGTGAAATTAGGTTGATCAAATATCTCTATGTAGGGGTATCTAGGTCATTTATCGATTAAGATGATCTCCAATAGTCATGTAGAGCCACAAAGTTGAATTTCCACTAGAGATATAGGGCCCTTCCCCCATTTCAAAATATGACCCAACTAAGAGGGACCAAGCTGAGGGCGCTCTGGTCCTAGGACTAGGGCGCTAGCACCTTGGTCCTTGTTAGTTAGGGACCTCAATTTAGCCCCTCTAGAAAATCAATTGGTGTGTGTACATGGCATCAAAATTAGAGATAAGAAACATAAGGGTGAACCCATAATAGCGGGTTATACTTTTTTGGACAAATTCGACTCCTTTGTCTAAAACATAAATTATACCCATTTCAATCGAATATTATGTTTGATCGGACCAAAAAATGCATTTGATTGAAAGTATTATTTTAAATACTTTCGATCAAATACATGTTTCATCAAAAGTATTTTTCATTTATTTTTATTATTATTTAAAAGGGTTTGATCGAAGATCAAACCCATTTTTTAGGGGTTTTTTTATGAAAAAGTTGAGTTGTTGAAAATAACAGTTATTGTCATTTTCGATCTGCATTGGCCCAACAAACAGGTGAGAGAAACATTCGAACCAACAATATTATCTATTAGATATTGTTGGCCATGGTTTCTGCTAGGATATGTTGTTGTCATTGATGTCAACATATTCCCATGTATTACTCTAGTGATTGTAGATTGGGAAGATCTTATGAACCGATTTGTAGTGTTGTTTTGTTGGTCACTGTTATGCAAAGTTCAATATATCCTCTAGTATATTCTGGTGTGATCAGATTTTGGGATATTGTTTCGGATGGTCCTATGTATCTTCTTTTCAGGTGGACCGTGATTTGGTGCTCCACAAGTTATCTTTCTTTGTGATAGTTGTTGATTAGCTGTATTCTTGAGTTTTAGATGTTGATTGATGAAGATTTGATAAATGGTGTTGGTGCAGTTGTTTTTGATAATCCTAACATGCTTGTTGGTGTTTCCTAATCATGTCCTATTTTTTTTGGTGAACAGTATTGATCATTGTTTGATTTTTTGGTGGTTTCTATCAACCGGTGATGATTTTTTTGTTATGCATTTTTTTTGGTGGTGTAGCATGTTGCAGTTGATCTTGGCATGATTTCCGGTGGAGTTGTGCATTTGGGAATTTGATTTAGGACCATGCTATGATATATAAATTATTATATTGGTCTAGTGGTTGATATTTGTATTTTATGATGTAATTTTGTAATTGAGGGTTGAGGGTCTAGCCGACCTTGTTACCAAGGTTGATGAATTGTATATATAGGTGATATATTCATATAATTTAGGTGTTGATATTGTGTTTGCATTATCAGAGAGTGGTGTATGTATGAAAAAGAGATTCATCTTTCAATGAAGTGTTGTGTGGACATTGGTGTTGCAGAGTAGACATTTGTGCTTAATTGGAACTGTGATCAGGCATTTGGAGATGCTATTCTTTTAGTTCATTTCTTCCGGATTGTAGTCCAAATCTTATTGTAAGTCAGTGAAACTTCCTTAAGGGTTGTAGCCTTTCGAGCCATTATATTTGAGCAGTGAGCTTTAGGCAATGTGCTTGAATGCATGTACATTCCCTGTTGTAATATTTTCACATACTACTGCATAGTATTATCTTATTGTGGGTAGGTTCCCACCATGGTTTTTCCCTTAACCGGATTTTCCACATCAAAAGCTTGGTGTTGTGTGTTGTACCTTCAATTTTCTTATCTATCTTATTACTGTAGTTTATTAGATCTATTTTTGTAGTTAAATTTGTTGATCCAGTAAAGACTGATTGACCCCCCTACCTCTCAGTCTTCCTTCTTAGTTGTTGCTAACAATTGGTATTAGAGCTAGATCCTCTAGTATGACCTTAACCATTTGAGGAGATCCAAGATGGAAGCTCCAGGTGTTATCTTTAAGAAGGATAGTTTGAGGTTTGATGGAAGTAACTATCCTATATGGAAGAACTAGATGGAAGTGCACTTGAAATGTCTTAGAGAGGATTACTAAAATATTACAAAGAATACCTATACTGTTCCTCTGAATGGACCATCTACTCCGGATGAGATCAAGGAAGTTGAACATAATATTAGAGTTAAAGAAGCATTTCTTAGTTCTCTGACTGATTCTAAGATGAAAAATGTAATGGGACTTCAGACCACACATGAGATCTGAGAGAAGATTGAGATCGTGTATGAAGGTTATAAATAGGTGAAAGTTGATAAGCTACGGAATTTGAAAGGAAAATATGAGACATTGAAAATGGGAGATGATGAGAACATGCACTCTTTCATGGCTAAGGTGAATGACCTTGTCCTAGGTATCAAATGTGTGGGTAGAACCATTGAGGAAGATGAAATTGTTGCTAAGATGCTGAGATATTTTCCTCCTTATAAACATAAGGTTTCTTATAATAATGAGATCCAAAGTGTGACTACAGTAACAAGAGATATGTTGGTTGGAAAGATTGTTGGAATTGAGCTAAGTGAGTTTGGAGAATCACATGGAAATTTTGAGACTAAATTTAGAGTATCTGCATTTGTATCCAATAAGAAGTGTGATCCTGATGAGTGCATAATATCTAAATATGAAAGAGAGAGAGAAGAGAGATGGAAGAGAAATAAAGAGAGCTGGATGAGATTGAAGCACTGATTTCCTGGAGATTGCCTAAAGGAGTCGGTAAGTATGATAGAAAGTTGCCTTTTAAATTTTTCTCTTGCAATAAGATAGGACATTTTGCTTCTAGATTCCTGGAGAGAATGGCTAAGTATGAAGGTCATGCTAAGTTTGATAAGCATGATAGGAATGATAGATATGAAAATCATGAGAAGTATTATAAGCTCTACAAGCCTAACCAAAAGTTTAGGAATCAGAAGAACTGTTATTATGATGTTGATGAAGGTGTTACAAATCAAGAATCAGAAGGAGATGAAGTTGTGTTTATTGCCATTAAAGAAGATATACCTGTACGTGTTTATTCCACAAGCTACATTATTGACGAGGAAGCTTTAGCTGCTAAAGTTGAAGAGAAAGATGAATGGGTAATTGATAGTAGTTGTTCACATCATATGACTGGTGATAAAGGAAAATTTGTGAGTATGGAAAGGTATGATGGTGGAATAGTAATATTTGGAGATGACAAAGCCTCTGTAATTTGTGGGAAAGGTTCTATTTCTTTTGATGGTAAGCATAACACTGATGATGTTTTGTATGTTTAAGATTTGAAGCATAATCTTTTGAGTTTTGGACAGATGGTTGATAGAGGTTATGATCTACAATTCAAGGATGGAAAATGAAAGATCCTAAATTCCCCCAGTATAGAGATTGCATCTGAAAATAAGACTAAAGGTAACATTTTTCATTTGAATATCGGTGAGAAAAGTTGTTTGATTGCTCAGATTGATGACAGTTGGTTATGACATAGGAGAATGTGTCATGTAAATTTTGATTCATTGATCAAGATCTGCTCTACACAAGCTATTAGAGACATGCTTAAGATTGGTAAGCCTACTAATCTGTATGTAAGGAATGTCAGTTGGGTAAGCAAGCAAGGATTTCTTTCAAGAGAAAATAATATACATCAGATGAATTGCTAGATCTTGTGCATACTTACCTATGTGGACCTACAAATATTAGAAGTGTGCAGGGTGATAGATATTTATGCTCCTAACTGATGATTATTCCAAGATGATGTGGGTTGTCTTTTTGAAGGAGAAATCAAAAGCATTGGATAAATTCAAAATATTCAAAGAAAAGGTTGAGACTAAGTCTAGATTGGAGGTGAAGTGTTTGAGATCTAATAGAGGTGGAGAATTTTATTCCGATGAGTTCAATTCATTGTGTGAGAAGCATGAGATTAGAAGATAATTATCTTCTCTAGAACCCCTCAGTCTAATGGAGTTGTTGAAAGGAAGAACATAACTATTTTGGATGTTTCAAGGACTATGATGATTGAAGGAAATTTTTCAAAGATCTACTGGAGAGAAGCTATTAGCACTGTTGTTTACACATTTAATAAAGTTCATATTAAAGGTGATACTGTGGTTTGGTCATCTTCCTACCGTGAGATATTTCAGAGTATTTGGTAGTAAATGTTATATCAAGAGATATGAGGATATAGGAAAGCTTGATGCTAGATGTGATGAAGGAATTTTCTTGGGATATTCTATAGAGAGCAAAGCCTACCGATGCTACAATAAGAGACTAAGAAAGATAGTGGAAAGTGCAAATGTGAAGGTGGATGATAACCTTGGGAAGGAGATCAAAGCATGTGGATATGATGATGGTAAGCATGTTATTTTAACTCCTATTTAGACTAAAGTGCCTAAGCAGAATGATCTGGTAGAGATAGTTAACTTGACTATTGCTGCTGTCGATGAAGAGGTATAGGAACCTAAAAATTAGAACAATGAAAAGACTCTGAGGTATGTTAGGTTGAATCAATCTGAAAATTAAGTTAATGGTGATAAGAATAAAGGTGTAATGGTTATAAGAAGGTTAGTTGTTGAAGAAGTATGTTTGATTTCTAAAGTTAAACCTAAAGATGTTGTTGAAGCTTGTAAAGATGAAAGTTGGATGAGAGCTATGGAAGAAGAATTAGTTTAGATTGAAAAGAATAATACATAGGAACTTGTGCCTTTACCCAAGGATAAGAATGTTATTGGTACTAAATGGGTATTTAGAAACAAATTGAATGAATTCGGTCAAGTTGTTGAGAATAAAGCTAGACTGGTTTGCAAAGGATATTCTCAGAGAGAAGGGATTGATTATGAGGATATTTTTTCTCCGGTGGCCAGATTGGAAGTTGTTAGACTATTTCTTGTATATGCTTCTTATAAAGATTTCAAGGTATATCAGATGGATGCCAAACCTACCTTTTTGAATGGTGAAAGCTCTTTATGGATTGAAACAAGCCCCTAGAGCTTGGTATCCTAGACTAGATAAATATTTGTTGAAATTGGGATTTAATAATGGTGTTGCTGACAGTAATCTCTATTTTAAGATAGAAAATGATAACATCCTGATTGCTGAAGTTTTTGTTGATGATAATATCTTTGGAGGTGATGATGACTTGAGCATGAAGTTTTCTTGTGATATGCAAAAAGAATTTGAAATGTCTATGATTGGTGCGATAAAAAATTTCTTAGGTTTGCAAATTTCACAGACTAGAAAATGTATATTTATATCTTAAATTAAGTATGTGAAGGAATTGCTAAAGAAGTTTGGATTAGATGACTCCAAACCGGTTGGAGCTACTATGGTCACTGGTTGTAAATTGTCTAAGAATGATGAATCTTTGAAATCTAATAAAAGTTTGTACAGATCTATGGTTGGTGGACTGCTATATCTTACTCAAACTAGTTCAGACATTATGCATGCTATGTGAATGGCTGCTAGATTTCAAGCTGATTTAAAAGAGTGTCATATCACTAATGTTAAGAGGATATTCAAATACCTAAAGGGAACTGTGGATTATGGTCTATGGTATTTGAGGAATGATGATTTCATGCTATGTGCCTATCTTGATGCAGATTGGGTTGGTGATGTTGATGACCAAAAGAGAACTACTGATAGAGCATTCCTTTTAGGTAAGAAATTAGTTACATGGGCTAGTAAGAAACAAGATTCAATATCCTTATCTACTGCTAAAGCTGAGTACATTGTTGTTGCTAGTAATTGCATTCAGGAAGTTTGGATGAGGCAAATGTTGAAGCATATAAGAGTTATTTATGATGAGTCTACTATTATATACTGTGATAATTCCAGTGCTATCAACATGTCAAAGAATCTATTGCAACATTCAAAGACTAAGCATGTGTCAATCAAATATCATTACCCAAGAGAGCAAGTTAGTGAAGAGAAGGTGAAGCTAGCGTATGTATCTACAAAGGAACAAATAGCTAATATTTTCACTAAGCCTTTGTCTGCAAGTAAATTTATCTATTTGAGAGACAAGTTAGGGATATCCACCCCTCCTGTTGAGAACTAGATGCATTGAGTTGCATCAATTCGGTGGAATTCACAGTCTTATCCTTTTACCCTAATTGATGAGTTGGTGTTGCTCCTCTGGTGGAGTAGTCTGTGTTTTAGTGGGAGAGATTCCTGTAATTCATGTTTCTATTTTGGGGGAGAGATTTTGGTTTTCTATTTTGAGATCTTTGGCATTTCTCTCAAAGGGGGAGAGAGATCATGTGAAAAACTACTTTATATGTCCTGATCTTAGGGGGAGTTTGTTGGAGATATTTTCTTGCTTTGCATTGATTATTTTTCACATTCATATGTTGCCATCAATGCCAAAGGGGGAGATTGTTGGATATTGTTGGTAATTGTTGCTGCTAGGATATGTTGTTATCATTGATTTCAACATATTCCTGTGTATTGCTCCGGTGATTGCATATTAGGAAGATCTTATGAATCGGTTTGCAGTGTTGTTTTGTTGGTCACTGTTCTACAAAGTTTAGTATATCCTCTAGTATATTTCAGTGTGATAAGATCTTGTGCTAATATTTTTAGATATTGTTTTTTGGATGGTCTTTTGTATCTTCATTTTATATGGATCATGATTTGGTGCTCCACAAGTTATCTTTCTTCGTGATAGTTGCTGATTAGTTGTATTCCTGAGTTTCAGATGTTGATCGATGAAGATTTGATAAGTGGTGTTGGTGTAGCTATTTATGATTATTCTAACATTATTGCTACTCTTTCCTAGTCCTCTCCTATTTGTTTTGGTGAACCTTATTGATCGTTGTGCACATTTTTGGTGTTTTCTATCAATAGGTGATGATTTTCGTGTTTATGTGGTTTTTCTAATGGTGTAGCATGTTGCGGTTGATCTTGGTGTGATTCCCGATGGAGTTGTGCATTTGGGAATTTGATTTAGGACCATGCAATGCTATGTAAATTATTATATTGGTCTGGTGGTCGATCTTTGTATCGTGTGATGTAATTTTTTAATTTAGGGTTGAGGGTTTAGCAGACCTTGTTACCGAGGTTGATGAATTGTATATATAGGTGATATATTCATGTAATTTAGGTGTCGATGTTGTGTCTACATTATCAGAGAGTGGTGTATGTGAAAACAAGATATTTATCCTCTGATGAAGTGTTGTAGAGCAAACATTTGTACTTAACCGAAACTGTGATCAGGCATTTGGAGATCTTATTCTTTCAGTTCATTTTTTTCGGATTGTAGTCTGAATCTTATAGTAAGTCACTGATACTTCCTTGAGGGTTGTATCCTTGTGGGCCATTATATTTGAGTAGTGATCTTTGGGAAGTGTGTCTAAATGCATGTGCATTCCCCATTGTAATATTTTCACATACTACTGTAGAGTATTAGCATACCAACCATGGTTTTTCCCTTAACCAGGTTTTCCATGTCAAAATCTTGATGTTGTGTGTTGTGCCTTCAATTTTCTTATCTGTCTTATTACTGCAATTTATTAGATCTATTCATTTTAGTTAAATTTGTTGATCCGGTGAAGACTGATTCACACCCCCCACCCTCGCCCCCTCTTAGTCTTTCTTCTTGGTTGCTGCTAACATTCTCATCCCAATTCTTGCATCTTCTCCTCCAGGTTGGTTTCTTATGAAATTTAAAAGTTTTTATTTATATTTTATTATAAATTTACAACGATTTATATGTATATATACCTATATATATATATATATACATGCATATATGTATAAATGTATTTCTAACAACACACACACACACACACACATATATATAATTTTATACATGCACATACATATGTAAAGTTAGAAAATATGTGTGTGTGTGTGTGTGTGTTTGGGTGTGTGTGTGCGTGCACACATGTGTGTGTGTGTGTGTTTATGTATATGTATATGTATATGTATATGTATATGTATATGATTATGTATATGCATATGCATATACATGTGCATATGTATATATATATATATATATATATATATATATATATATGTATGTATATATATATGTATATGTATATGTATATGTATATGTATGTTAATGTGGTGAAAAAGGGTGATGGAGAAGTCAAGAGGAAATATTTTCTCCCCTCAAGGAAAGGGGTGAAAGTTTCACAAAAGATTCTCTTCAACCTCTCACACACATTACATTTAAAAGAGGGCGAGAATTCACTAGATCTAATCTCAAGAGATTCAATCCTAAGTGAATTGACAATGAATTTAGAGAGTGAAAGTAACACCTCTTTTAGAATGCAATAGGTTGAATTATACGATTTAAGACTAAGTGTAAAAGTGACAAAGTTATGATTATAATTTGAGACATAAATACGGGATGAGGCTATGCAACTAGAATTAGTAGTAAAAGGCTGAGACAAAGCTCCCCTGAAAATTTGGGTGAAAGTTGTTGGGACTGTGTTGAAAGTGCACACGGTCCTCCAAAAAATCCGTGTGCTGAAAAGGGTTTTCCCACCTCTAAGAATGGAGTCCAAATCTGCAAAACATAGTTATGCACCTGCAACCTACACATAAAAAAGAGAGGAAATTTTGTTGGGATTGGGGGTTTTCCTTTAGGTCAAACCCTATTTTTGGAATTAACCAAATGATGAAAAGTACTTGCAAGTAGTGAAAGTAAATGACCAAAATGGAATTCACCTCAAGGGAGGATGTAATTGAAATGTTGATAGAGTTGTTTGAAGGATATGTAGAATTGAATATCAAGAGAGATCTCCACTTCAATGGTCGAATCCTTGTCTTGAATGCAACACCTAGCCTTGAAAAGAGCCTTGAGATGCTCAATGGACACTTGAATGCTTGAATGCTTTATTTCACTTAGGATAACATTTTCGTCTTCATGTATGTATATTATTGAACTTATTGACCTATGCAAATAGGAGAGAGAATGTGTCTTATATATTTTCCAATTAGGGGTAATTGGTGGATTTTTCATTAGAGGTCGACATAGGGAAACTTTTCCCGCTTTCAAAATGCAAAGCTAAATGCAAATTTTGAATGGAGGGGGCCCAAAATAGGGAAAGGACAGGGGTGCCACACCCTGTCCTGCCCTAATTTATGACAAGAAGAAGCAACAGGGAGTGCAGGGTATGAGGAAATGCAAGCATCGAGTAGTGTGAGCATGTATCGGGTCTCCAATCAGGCTTAGGGATTTGTTTCACCAATGTGAAGACCCAAATGTGATAAAAATTGCAAGGTCATAATTTTATGATGCTACATTTAGCCCCCACTTTAGCGAGAGTATAATCATATGCCAATACTATCGATAAAGTACAAGGATACAAGATTGAAAGACTTTCACCACGTCAAGGAGGCAAGATACACCAAGCCCCTAGGGGACTAAGGATCTTACGAAATTGATTGACAAAGTACAAGGGAAGATCAAGAGGGAAGGACCATGATAGCATGTAGCAAGGTTTCCCTCACTATGAGTCTTTAAAAGCAAGGATACCAAAAAATTACAAAGTAAAGCCAAGTTCACTAAGTAACTTTGAGGATCAAGAAGGAAAATGTGAGTGGAGTGTATCCCCCCATGTTAAAGTGATCACACACACCTTATCAGGGGTGATTTGTTTAAGGTAGGATACACCCAAGAGAGAGAATGTGAGAGAGAGTATGCTATCGCAAGGATTTAGCCCCCAATTGAGGAATAAACCTAAGGATAATAAACACAAACATAAATCACGAGGTAGTTTGACTTTCCTCAAGGTCAGTATGCTATATGATAACTCATTAATATCATATATATACATAGAATAGTCATCATTCCCCAAAGAAAGGAAACTACCTTGGAAGAAAGGGAATTGAAGGTGCCTTTTGAGTCGAAATGAAAGAGACCGAAAGAGATCTCAATGCTTTGCATTGTCCTCAAGTAGATATTACTAGGGAACATAGAAGAAAAGGGATACACATAGAGGAATGGTCACAAAAGAGCAAGAAAAGAGAGAGATGTAGAGGATCTATGGTGCTAATGAAGCTAATATAGCACATCATCCACCTGCTGATCTTGTTGATCACTATTTTGGGAAGGTGGGAAAGATGCTAGAGGAGTGACATCAAGCATAGAAAATGGAGCTATCACAACTCTAAACAAGGATTATGCTCATGTGCTAAGTCACTTTGTTCATTTCTAGGAGCTAGGATTAAGGATTTTGAAAACTTTGCAGATAAATGTTTGTCCACATCAATATATTCATAATCACTATCAGAAGCATTAGGAGTTGTATTTCCATCATGAATAATATTTTCACCTATTTCTTCATCAAGATTTATAGAAAGAGGAGTGCGAACATGAATGGGAGTAAAACCATCATATGTTTTTTGCAACTTATTATTTGGAGATGTAGGTTGAACATCTTGTTTAAGAGAAAAGGGAATCATGTCAACTATTGGCATTTTGGGAGATTGAATATTTTGAGGAACAACTTCATGAGCTTGAGCACGACGCTTTCATCAGTGGTCTCTTGCACAACGATTCCGTTGAGTCTTAGTGCAAGACTGAGAAGGAGGAGGAATATTTTTTGGAGGAAGAATATTCTCATCTCTGATAGTTGAAGGTTTAGGTTGAGGTCTTTTAGGTTGAACAAGAGGAGAGGCAGGTCACTTATCTTTATAAGAGAAAGGAGGTGGAACTGCACCATATAAAGGAGGAATGTTTTGTGTAGGAAGGAGACCAGGTCCATCATGCAGAGGAGGTATAGGTCTAACCTTAGGAGGAATATTGTTATCCTTCTTAGGAGAAGGCATAGTTTCATCCATTGGAATAGGTTGGGAATATTCCTTAGGAGGAAGGTTAGTTATATCCATCAAGGGAAGAACCTCATCTTCAAGAAGGATGGGAATATCAAGCTTTGGAGTTCTAGGTTGGCTTAAGCATATGATCATATCTTTCTTCCACTTTTGATAAGATTGAAAGAGAGCATCTCTTCTCGACAGAAGAGATTGAAATTGTCTAGGCTAAAGGAAATCAATAGGAACACCTGGACTTCTTTTAGCTGGTCAAAATAAGCTATAGTTAATAGTTATGATTTCTCCATTGTGGGAAAATTTCAAACATTTATGGATTTGATAAGCAATAGCCTTCATGGAATATATCCAAGGATACTTCACACAAAATTTCTCAGAGGAAGGAATGATAACAAAGTTGACATCCATAGATTTAGTGTCAACCTCAATAGGAAGTGTAATAGAACCAATGGTAGGACAAGAGAATCCATCAAATAACTTAACAACCACATTAATGTCATCATAGATTGGTTTATGCAAATGTAAAGTGAAAAGATACTCCTCAGTGATGACATTAACCATGCAAGAGGGATCGATAAGCACACAACGACAAGGCATTTCTTGAATCTTTGCAACTATGTATAGAGGTCCATCAGGTGCTCTAATAGTCTCACCAGGGTCAGATGTGATACATATATCCTTAGGTTTTCTTTGAACTTCTCTACCATATTCACCAAATTTTGAACCATGGTAGTCACATCAGAAGGAGAGAAAGAAGTATGTTCAGTCTCAATCATGTTAGAGGTAAGATAAGGTAAAGGATCTGTAAAAATCTTAAGATTTTGATTCGGAGGGGATATTGATTTTTTTCCCTTATCATTCACACCTGCCATAGATATAGTATTATTATCAATCAAATCTCGAATCTTACTTTTTTATGCAAAATGATTCTCAGTGTCATGACCAGGTTGACGATGAAATTGACAAAAATAATTATTATCAAAGTAAGGTAAGGCCGCCTTAGAAGGGTCAATTGGTTTTATTAGAGGAAGTTTGATAAAATTTCTTTGTAACAACTGAGACATAATACTATGTAAAGATTCATTCAAAGGAGTAAATTGTCTATCTCTTTTTAAAAAAATAGAAATAGAAGGCACACCTGTTGTAGCATTCATAGTGTTGTTGATATTGTCATTGAATTTGATGAATCCTTTGCTTGATTTGAACTTCAAAAATGGTTGTTGAGCACTGTCACCCTTATCACTCGAAGCCATAGGAGTGGATTGCTCTAGTTGACTCACAGTCAGTTGATAATTATGAAGTGTTGCACACAACTGCAGAAAGGAAGTAAACTCAGAAAGGAGAATTTTTTCTCTAATATCTTTTTGCAAATTAGAAATGAAAATTATTTGAATATCATTATCAAGAACTTGAAAAGAATTTTGAGAACCCAAATGCTTATATCTACCAATGAAATCAGACACTTTTTCTTCAACACCTTGTTTACAATGCATTAAATCAATCAAAGTGATCTTAGTTCCTATGTTATTTTGAAGTTGTTGAATAAAAGGATTTGATAATTGTTGACAAGAAGTAATAGAATACAAAGGAAAAGAGAAATACCATTACAAAGCCTTATCTGTAAATGTTCTAGTAAACAATTTAGCAAGCAATCTTTGATCATAAGCAAAGTCAGTATACAAAATTTGGAATTTCTTGACATGTGTTAAAGGATCACCTTTTTCATTATAAAGTTCCAATTTAGGGACTTCAACATATTTAGGAGGGACGACTCTAACAATATCAAGAGAAAGTGGGCTCTTAACATCAAATGTGGGCACACTAAACTTGGATTGACTCCTACAAGCAATTTGTTATTGCAATAATGACATGGTTTGAGCAAGATATTTAATGGTTGCTTCAGTTGATGAATTCATGTTAGACATGTTTGATTGAGAAGGTGGTATGATGTTGTTGAAAGAATGCATTGATTGAGAATAAGGTGGAGGAACACTATGGTAAGTAGGCACAGGAGATGATTGAGTAGGGAATGCGACACTAAAAGGAGGAATATAATGATTGGATGAATTGCCCCCTTGTGTCACATTGATTGGGTGAGAAACAAGGGGAATACTTATTGAAGGCATGGGTAAGGATGAAGGGCTTATTGAAGAAGAGGGATTTCCTCCATGAGTAATGTTTGTAGGTATGACATGTTGAGTTGATGTGGCCATGATGTTTGAAGTGAAAGCAGAAATACTAGCCATTGGAGTGGTCAATGAAATATAATGATTAATTTGTGTAGAAGGTCATGAATAACCTAAGTTCTGAGCTTAACTCTTTATAGGCATGAAATTAGAATCAACAATATGAGAAATGCCATGCAATAAATCAATTCCATTCTTATCACTTTGAATCATGCGCTTTAGGCCCTCAATTAATGGAAGAGCTTGTAAGGACTGCCATAATTTTAAAATAACATAATTCACAAAATACACATAATCAAGAATAAATCATTGCCATGTGTTCAAATACACAAGGTTAGAGACAAGAAATTACATTTCACCATATAAAGTTAAATAGCATAAGCTGACAAGAAGATAAACATAAGGAAACATATACCTTTACACTAAACCACAAGGTCAAATACAATGAATACATAATGTACAAATATGAAGATCGCCCTAATAGGAACTCCCAACACATCTCTCCATTGAGCACATCATGGACGAGAACATTGTTGGAGTGCGTTTCCACCCTACCATGAAGTAGTTACACTTCCCCAGAATCTTTCATGGCACAAAAGATACCCAGCCCAACACGAGGCAAGATAGAAATGTCATACTAATAAGAGTAATGGAATATTGTGTAGTGTTACATGCATACATCTAATGCTGAAGCATAAACCCAATACACATAAGATACATATAAAATATAGGAAGATAGAAGCAACACTCCTTTCTTGACTATCATAAAATCATACAAAATCAGAGTCTTATCTCAACATTAAGAAATACAAAAATGCATAAAGCATACATAAACATATAGAAACTACATAGGCATTAATAGCATACAAGTACACATACGACATACAAATACAAACAAAGCTTACAAGTGCATACAAGAACATATAAGCGCCTCAACTTATAGTTGACTTTTTATAAAGAATTGAAAAGAACATCCCTCACAACTAATCTAAATGATATCCATGTCATCAATTCAAGAAATGAATATTTATAGCACCAGTTGTTTACAAAAGTCAATCATAATCCAAAATAATATTGTCTAAGAAGAGATATGTAATTATAGTGGAAACTTATATTCTAAGATAAATTTTCTAGTCTATGTTAATGAATATATACATAAAAATTATTCATTTACCCATTTCCTCCTATGGCCAAAATATGCTTACTTAAGCCAGTTCCAAAGGCTAAATGCACACTTAATTCTTCAAAGTGAATGCTAAATGGTAATATTCATGTGAATCAAAATAGGATTTAGGGTCCTAGTCAACAAATTAATTACTCTACCTACATTATTCTCTCCTCGTAGCATATGGCTTAACACAAGGATAAATAAACATGAATAAAATACAAATACCCTTGATCCTTTTTAAAAAACAAAATGACTAACTTTTAATAATCCAACCTCCATATATAGGTCTGAAATTTTCTATGTAGTTTTGTTATCTCCCATGCACCCCTATAGCATAAAGTTATTTCAATTTGAGTTTTCAAAATTTAAAGGTTCCTAAAGGTGCTACATAGAATTAGAATAAAGTGAGTCATACTTTGGAAGACCAAGCCATTTATGGCCCCATGCAATAGACAAGTCCATCAGAGTTCACGCAAAATAAAATAAGGCATGTAAAATTGAGAAAGTGCATGGTGCCAAGAATCACTAGGAATGCAAGATATGCACAAAATGACCAATAAAACTTTACCAAAATTTTAAGAAAAATAATGCTAGTCAAAACATGGTAGGATATTGTGTCTTTATTCTATTGCAATTTTACCTAAACATATGAAAATAGAAACAACCTTGCTTAACTAACCTTTCAAGATCCCAGTGCCATCTTAACCACAATCATCTCAAGGGTTAGACATAACCTGAATTCATAAGGAAAATACAAGATAGCCTCACGATACATGTAATCATACTAATTGAAACTTAATTGACTCCCCACCAAATCATTCCTTTATTATATATATAGAGAGAGAATATTTTCATAGAATTTAGAGATGAGGCATATTTAAGTATTTGTATGCGTATATTTAGATGTATTCTCATACATGTATATGTATCCATACATTTACTCCACCCATTAAGTTAGATTTAAAATCAAGTTTTTAGATTTAAAATAAACTACCTATTTTCCTTAATAAAAATAATAAAATTCTAATTGACTTAGGAGATTAACATATATAGGAATAATTTGGGGAGAGGAGCAGCAAGCAAAGCGATGAGCGGGAAATTCAAATTTTAAATTTGGGGATGGAAGAATTCTTGGGGATGGTAGTCTTCTTGCAGGTGGAGCTGGTAATCATGTTGGTCCCCAAGCTTCTCAGGGTACTGAGGGGGACAAGGCGAGAGTCAAATTGGTGGAAGATAAGATTCCAAAACTGGGGACCCACATGATAGAGGTAAAGAAAATAAATGGTCTGGTCTTTTTGGAGTCAAGCCTCTGGTGAAATCTAGTCTTCCGGAAGTTAAAAATATATCCGATCTGGCAACAGAGCTGGTTGATTTCACTGTGGCTATCTTAGCTATGACCTTGGTTGGAAGGTTTGCTGGTTTTAGACCTAACATTGATGTTGTAAGGAATTTCATAAGGAGGAAATGGGTTCTTAAAGGTCAAGTGTATGTGGCGGCTTTGCCTAGGGGTTTTTTTTCCTTTGCCTTTAATAATGAAGAAGATATGAAGAAAGCGCTCTGTGAAGGGCCATGGATGTTTGACAAGTCAACATTGGCATTATAAAAATGGGCCCCTAACCTCCCACTGGAGTCCTTTTTTGTATCGACACCTATGTGGACGTGTCTCCCTGTCCTTCCATTTTAATTCTAGAATGAGGAAGTCTTTAAAGGGATTGCGGGATCATTTGGTGAACTTCTTTCAATCGAGCTGATGACAGTAGCTAAATCAAGGTTGGTTTTTGCTCGTATTTGTGTGAATGTTAATCAAATAATGGACATGCTTCAATCTATTGAGATCCTGTCTAAATTAGGGAAATGGACCCAAGTGATTGAATATGAATCTCTCCCATTTGTTTGTTTTCATTGTAAAAAGTCAGGTCATTGGGCGAAATCCTGCCTGCTTAAGAAGAGTAAGATTAGTGAAAATGATAGTAAACTAAGGCAGATATGGCAAACAAAAGGGAAGAATGATGATCTACTTTTAGAGGTTGTCCCTAAGAAGGAAGTTACCGAGATGGAAAATGAGGAAAAGAAGGGTGTGAATAGTAACATTGAAAAATCAGTTTGTAAATGTTCTAACAATAATAAAGAAAGAAACAAGGAGGAAGAGTATGGGAAAGAAGAAAAGATCCAAAAATTTGAATCAGTAGATCAAAAGGTTGGTCCTATCATCCAGGGTAAAGTTGATGAGAGTTCATATGATGATGCTTCAGCTTCATCTAATAATAAAGAAAATGAGGAAGACTTTAATGAAGCCCAGGACTGTAATATTTTGAATACTAAGATTTTGTTGCTATTAACCAATGGAAGTTCGAAGCAGACTGGAATTATGATCCTAAACTCCCAATGTAAAACTCCTAAAAGTTTGGAAATTGCAGTTCTTGAGGGAAATCTTAGGATTTTCAGTACTAAAGAAGGCAAGTCAAATAATGGAGGACCCAATGTAGGTATCTTTACTAGAAGCAAGAATAAGAAAGGGGTAGATGTTGGAAGTCATAGCAAAAAGCAGGCGAAACCCTCCCTAAAGAATCAAAGGGAATAGGAAAGTTGGAAGAACCATGCTGATGGAACACAGGGCTCTATTGAGTCAGCCTTATCTCTGGTTAAAGTATGAAGATAATCTCATGGAATATTAGAGGGTTGAATGCCCCCCATAAGTAGGATGTGTTGCATAATATTGTTAGAGATCATAAACTAGATGGGTGAACTCACAATACTGGTTCCCACTTTTTGACCAACTTTGACACTTAGATGAACATTTTGCATAAAACCTTCACTTTCTGACACCTATAACTTTTAAATCGTTAAGAATTTGAAGATGATGTAAACTAGTGATTTGTAACATCCCTTTTGTAGATTCTAAATATATTTTTTTCAAATTTTTTTGAGTAAAATTTTATTGATTTTTCCATCTCCCTCAAAAGTAGTTTTTTACAGCAAACAACATTTTTTAAGAGTGATGTGCATCCCGAAACGTATAAATTTTTTTCTATAAATGATAAAAACTTATCTCTTTTAAATTCTGGTTTTTAACATCAATACCCAGGGCATGCAGTTGGTTTGATAGTGATATGTTGAATATTTTTTATTTTATTAAGTTTTGAAGTCTGACTAATTATAATTTAGATATAGGTGTACGTTTGAACACATAACTTGCTCTATATATATCAAAATTAAGTTTGTTTGTTTTTTTAAGAAAGAAGACATCAATACCTAGGGTATAGATATTTTTCAGAATTTTTTTGAATTAGTTTACTATTTTTCCCAATGCATTGAACAAAGAAGTTCATGTTCGGTGAAAAACCTACATTCATAAAAAATAAAATAAAAATATATTAATGAACTTAAATATATTAAAAATCATACTATTTGGAAAGCTTATAATAAGGACTAAATCCTTAAGAAAACAAAACTTCTAAATAAATTCGTTTGACCCCTCAAAAGCTAACATAAAATTGGTTTTTTATCAGCATTTGATAGATGCAAAGGAGACTCCATTGCAAGTATGATTTAGAAGTAGAGAGGTTCTATCCAAAAAATTTTGATCTAAGAGCCTTTGATCTAACTCTCTTCTATTAATTACTTCAAATGGGACCTCTTAAAGCTTAAATAATTATATTTTCCAAAAAATGTATGATTTCAGCAAAATTCAGGATGTACCAAAAAGTGGGAATCAGCTTTGTGAGTTCACCCAGATGTAGTTCTTATTCAGGAAACTAAGATGTGTAAGGATAAAGTAGAAAGAATTAGAATATTCAAAAGTAATGGGGTAATAGGAACTCGTTCGGAGGGTGCCTCAAGTGGAACATCTATCTTTTGGAACCAGAATACTATCATAGGTAAGGAAATTGCTTTAGGGGTCAATAGTACCTCAGTCTTGCTTGAGCATATTAAGGATAACTTTGTCTAGGTTATCACTAATGTCTATGCTCCTAATTCTAAAGCTGGAAGAAGTAAGTTCTGGAGGAGCCTGGCTGATGACAAATTAAGTTTTGCTGACAAAAGCTGGATGATCATGGGAGATTTCAATACTCCTTTAAAAGTGGATGAAAAGATGGGAGGCCTCCCTTTGCAACTAGAGGGTAGACAAGATCTTATGGATTTTATTAATGATCAAGTTTTGATGGATGTGGATCTCCAAGGGATTAATTACACTTGGACCAATTGAAGAACTGGATCTGATCTTATTCAAGTAAGGCTAGATAGATCCCTTATTTCTCTTGATTGGCTTTCTAGGTATAATTGTTCTTTGGCGTCAATCATTAAGATTGGATCTGGTCATTACCCTATTTCTTTCACTACCAATTCAGCATCTGCTAAGAGAAATTTTCCTTTTAGATTTGAAAAAGCTTGGTTATCTCACCTGTTGTTGGAAGCCTGTGTTGCTGAGTGGTGGAATTCGGAGATTAAGGGAACGACCTTATTCAGAGTGGCCAAAAAGCTTAACATTATAAAAGGTAAAGTCAAAATATGGAGCAAAGAGACTTTTGGAGATATCTTTAAAAGTAAAGATCAAATTAATAATTATATAAAAGATGTTCAAGAGAAAATCCAAGAGGAAGGGCTTTCTAAGGATTTGAGAAATGTTGAAAATGGGTTGCTGTCTAAATACCATGAAATTATCTCTAATAAAGAAACCTTTTGGAGACAAAGATCAAGAACATTGTATTTGAAGGAATGTGACAAAAACACTGGGTTTTTCCACTTGACTACTCATAAGCATAGGGCAGCCAATAAGATTTCTAGATTATCTTGTAATAGGGGGATTTTATCATATGAAAATGAAATAAGAAAGGAAGCTGTGGATTTTTTTAGCAATCTGTTGGGAGGGGTGGATGTGCTGGATATTAGAAATCAAGACCTTCTTGTTCAAGCTATCCCTCCAATTTTAAATGAGGATGACAATAAAAATCTATCTCGGATCCCTTCAAATCAGGAAATAAAAAAGGTAGTGTTTTGTTTTCATAGAAATAAGTCTCCTAGTTTGGATGGATTCCCAATGTTCTTTTTCCAGAACTTCTGGCATATTGTGAAGAGTGATATCTGTAATGGAGTTAAAGAATTCTTTGGTTCAAGGAGGCTTCTAAAAGAACTCAATTCTACCTTTATTGTTATTATTCCTAAGATCTCTGGAGCTGATTCTTTTAATAAGTTCAGACCTATCAGCCTTTGTAATTATGTTTACAAGATTATATCTAAGGTTCTTACTTCTAGAATGTTGGATATCCTTCCCCATATTATTTTGGCTCAGCAGAATGGTTTTGTCCTTAGTAGAGAGATTCTGGATTCTATTATTTTTGTTCATGAGAATATTCATTCTTTAACTGTTGCTAAAAATAGGGCTTTTTTCTTAAGCTAGATATGTCTAAGGCATATGATAGAGTGAATTGGCATTTCCTTTTCAGAATTATGAAATCTTTTGGGTTTGTGGAAAAGGTGATTCAGCTTTGTTCTCAGTTGACTAGAACTTCTGCCTCTGCAGTTATTATTAATGGATTCCCTTCCAGTTTCTTCAAAAGTTCTAGAGGCCTAAGACAGGGGGATCCCATCTCTCCTATCTTGTTTATTGTTTTGGCTGAAAGTTTGGGTAGATTCATTATGATAAATGTGGAAGAAGGGAAACTTGAAGGATTAAACCTTCATCTTCCAATATAACCTATACTCATGAACAATTTGTTGATGATTCGATTACAATGGGAGAAGCTACCATTAGGGAAGTGAGAAACATGAAGAGTGTTATGGATTCCTATGAAACTGCTTTTGGTCAAAAAATAAATTGGGATAAGAGTTCTTTGTTCTTTATCAATACCTCCAAGGATAGACAAAGAATGATTGAAAGAATCCTTGGTTGCAAAATTCTTGAGTTTCCTTCAACTTATTTGGGTCTCCCTCTATGTTTGAAGTATTTGGAGAATTTCTAGAAGAAGCTGGTTGATAGATTCAATACCAAGTTGGTTGGGTGGAAAGGAGCCCTCCTTAGCCAAGCGGGAAAGGTGATTTTGCTTAAAGATACCCTTGAAAATTTTCCTATCTATGCCCTCAGTCTGTTTAAAATCCTCAGAAAGTTTGTAGAGGCAATTGGAAGAATTCAAAAAAAAATCTTACAGTCGGGAGTGAAAGATAAAAATAGAATCCCCCTTATTGCCTGGAATAATATTTGTACTCCTAAGGCATATGGGGGTTTGGGATTAAGCAATATTATATCTATGAATAATGCCTTGTTAGCTAAACAAATTTGGAGAATGAAAGGGGAGGAAAGAGAATGGAATTTAATTTCGAAAAAGAAATACCTTTACATGCAACCATCTGATGAAGAATTTATGGAAAATACTTTTTTTGTTGAAGGATCTGCAATTTGGAATGCAGTTCAAACAGCTAAAGATTGGGAAGTAGCTGGAAGAATGTGGAAATTTGGGAATGGGAGAGTTATTAGATTTTGGGAGGACAGATGGCTTATGGATAAACCACTAGAGGAAATTCCTATCCTTAAGGAATGGAAAGACTGGTTCAAAAGTAGGTATGGAGGCTTTGTTAGAAACTACTGGATAAATGGGAAGTGGATTGAGTTCAACCAACATTGTCTAGGATTAAAATTTTTAGAGATTCTGCTTTCTTCTAAAATTTTTATGGACAACGTTGAGGATTGTCTGATTTGGAGGGAAACTTCGGATGGGAAATTATCTATGTCTTCAACAGTGTCTATCCACAACAAAGTTCTGGATGAGATCCCTTTATGTGTTAAAGTGTGGATAAAGAAGTTGACGACCAAAATTAATATCTTCTTTTGGATTTTTATCCAAAATAAGGTGTTAACTCTTGATAACCTCCATAAACGTGGATTTGTTTTTCATAATAGGTGTTCTCTTTGTTGCAGGGAGGAGGAGTTTGCTTGTCATATCCTCTACCAGTGTAATTTCAGTCAGGAAATCTGGAATATTATTTTTAGTAGGTGGAAGTTGAGCTGGGTTTTGCTGAACTCTTTGGAAGAGTTCTGGCAGCAATGGTATTGTCCTACTTCCAATTCTAAGAATGTTGAACTTTGGAAACTTACTCTCCCTAATGTTATATGGAACATTTGGAAGGAGCGTAACAATAGGATTTTTAGGGATAAAAGTGCTAACCCTCAAGTGGTGGTGGATAAAATCTATAGAGGGATTTTTGAATGTTTAAATAGAACTGATCATGGTTTAGTTGCTAAAGAAGACTTTAATGAAAGATGGAATTTATCCAATAACAAAATCAATGTGGATAAGGGTAGGGATGGTCTTGTCTGGTGCTTTCCTTCTTAGAGATGGATTAAGGCCAACTTTGATGGGGCATCTAAGGGCGATCCGGGGAAAACTGGTTATGGGGGCATTGTCAGGAATTTTGCTGGAAGTTGCCTTGTGGCAGTTGCTGGCCCCTTGGGTAGTCAAACTAGTCATTATGCTAAATCATCTACGGCTTTGAACACTTTGATTATTGCAAAAGCTCTTAATCATGATAATCTATGGTTGGAAGGAGATTCTCTTAACATAATTAAATGCCTTAAGGGAGAAATTGAGCCTTCATGGACTATAGAAAATATTATTTTTAGAGATAGAGAAATAAATGCTAGCTTTAAATTTATTATCATAGAACATGCCTTTAGAGAAAAAAATGGGGTTGCGGATGGGTTAGCGAACCTAGGCATTAATTCCAAAGCTCAATGTGTATGGAATGGGGAAGTTAATATTGATTTTAATATTAAATAACTTATCAAAAAGGATAGATTCATGCGGAAAGAGGGATCGCATGATTAATCATGAATGTTGTAATGAGTAATATTCAAATATTTAGAAAGGTAATGATGACACATCAGAACGATAGAGTCCTAATCAAGAATATTAATTTTCTGCACACCTTGTGGGTATGCATTTTCAAAACTTTGAGTGTAATTGGGAAGAAAGCTCTGAAGTTGCAGAAGAAGAGAAACTATAAATCAAAATATAAAATGGGGGGGGATCTAAGAAGAGAGGAACCTGATAATATTTCTACATGGAAGGAGATTCCTAAGGTTTGGGCAAATATAGAGAATGGATTCATGAAAATTTTCATGAAAAGGCTGGTTGACTATGATAAAGGCAGAGTTAACCTAGCAGTCACCAAAGTCACTGAAAATTGGATAAACGGCTCCTTCAAAATTCATGGTGCTAGGTTTAAGATGGATGCGAATCTCATTGCGACAGTTACAGGTATGCCCCACTCTAGTCTTAACTTCTTTAGAGACCTAAAAGTGTCAAATAATGTAGTTAAACTTTTTCCGCATAGAGAGAAGGAGAGAGCAAAAATAGGAAAAATTACGGGGGATATTATGATGCTTCCAATATTAAGAAAATCTGAGGCTGTGTGCTCAATGCAATTATGGAATATATTACTGTGGAGGGTCATTTTACTAGGGTCCACACATACCATTTTGTGCTTTTAAATCATTTTAGACATGAGAAGAGGATTTGTCTACCTTATTACCTCTTTAGGTCTCTATTGCGGTCTTTGAATAAGCATAGCAAGAACCTTGCTTTGCCTGTGCTTCATTGCGGCCTTATTTTGCTCATTTATGAGCATTGCAAGATTCTAGCTATCCAAGAAAACAAGAGATTGTCGGTGTCATTGGGGAAAGGAAAGAGGAAGATGGAGGAAGGCGGGCCTAGCAAGGATGAGGGTACACAAAGCAAAAAAGGTAAAAACGCTACTATGGAGAAAATTCAAGAGGACAAAGGTAATCAAAAGAACATGGAGATTGATTCAGAGGATATTGGAAAAGATGGAACTGAGATGGAGACTGATGAGTCTGAAGGAGAGGAGAGCTAGAAGGAAGAGGAAGTGGGAGAAGAGGAAGGAGGAGCTGAGGAAGTTTCTGATCAAAATAGTTTGACCCACAATGTGAGCATAGGAATTGTTAATAGCCAGCCAGTGGAGGAACATGACAAGATTAATGAGGAAAGGGAAATGGAAATTGAGTAGGAAAAGGACAAGGAAACTGAGCAGGAGAAGGACAAGAAGAATTTGAGCAGGTATCAGGATAAATATGGAGAGGGGATAAGTCTGGATAAACTCAAAAACTAGTTTGAGGCTCGCATGGGTTTTGACTGGTGGGTTTATGAAAGGATCAAGAATATGGAAAAAATTGATAAGCAGCAGGAAGAAAAAGGGAAGAAAGCTGAAATAAACTAGAAATAGTGGAAAAAAATAATAGAGGAAAATTTGGAGAAGCTGGAAGCTCAGATTGGTATTCTAGAGGAAGGAAAAAAACTATGAAACACTTTCTGTTAATGATTCCGGATATCCTTACCTTTGTGACTAAGAATTTAGAGGAAATTACCAAGTTCCTTGATGGTTCCAGCACCCCCAAACCTGTTGTGGATCTTGATATTGATGAGGATGCTATTGAGGCAGGAACAGTGGAAAGAGCTCTTGGTGATGCGGCGAAAAGAACAAGGGCAAGCATGAAAAAAGTTGTTGTGACCTCTTCCAAGGATATCCCAAAGCTTAGGGATAATATTAAAGATTTGCAAGGGATTAGCGAAAATTTGGCTAATGCCCTTAAAAAGATTAAGTAATTTTTTTTCTGTCTCTTTTTTGATATGGTTGGATATGGCTAGTTTTGTTGGGCTTTTTTGCTGATTTTTGCCCATATCTGTGCTGGTTTTTTGGCAGTTTGTCTTTTCTTGTTGCTTAATGCTATTATCTTTTAAGGATATTTTGTAAAGGGTATCGGGATCCCTTCAAAACCTGCTTTTCCTATAATCAAAAACATATATACGAGTAATTAATTCACACTTATATATACATTCATACATATGTGTGTGTGTGTGTGTGTGCGTATCCATATTCCACAAAATAAACATACACAATTCAGATTGGGTTAAATAAAGAATAACACTACAAGAAAATCACAAAAATAGATCTTCATACAATATTTCTTGGACTTGACGATGCTTCAAATCAAATTCCTTGACAAAAATTTATTCCTATCGCTGCTCCAAATCAACCAATTTCTCTCCTACTATGTATGCCATCTCTTTGTTGTATGTCAATACCTTGCATGTTCTTCAGGAATGTTTCATTCACCAATTTATAAAGGTAGCTGCTATTATTTTACTCTTTTCAGTAGCTATAATTGGCTCAATAATTTCATGCATTAAAATCTATTTAATAAATCTATTCAATAGTTTCATATATTTAATTGGCTGCTAAGGCCATATAAAAATTCTATAGCTTTCTTGGCCATAGCTAATAATAGTTCTCAAAAAGAAAATCTAGTATTAAAATCATTATCGTTGATCTTCAATAAATAAAAACATTAAAAAAATCTGTCAAACACTTACAATAAATAATATTCACATTCCACTAAGTTTTAAATAGCCTCCACAAAATTTTCATATTCTTAAAAAAAGCACTGAATATTTATAAAAGAAACTTAAATCCTTGACTTTAATTTTGTTTTTTCAAAAAAACTAAGCATGCATTGATTATTATAAGAGAACTATACTTTCCAAAAATTCACGTGGTGAATTTAGTTTAATAAATTTGCTTTAAAAAAAATTGATTATTTTTATTTTATTTTTATAATTTCTTTCTCTTACAAAGAAACATTCTCTTATTTCAATATTATTAAATTTTTGTGTTGTTTTAGTTAAAACATGTATACAATTAATAAAGCTACTTTTTCTTTTATTAAAAGAAACATGCATTATATATTTATAATTATTTATTTTAATTTTGTTTTATTTAAAATATACAATTATTAAAATAAAATCGTATATATATTATTTATTTTAAAATATATATATTAAAACAATATATAATTTTATTATATATATATTTTTTTCAAGAAAAATAATTAAATTATAAATAAATAAATTTATTTTCTAAAATGATTTATTTATATAATTATGAGAAATTAATAAAAGAAATATTTTTTTATATTTTATCCAACATCTTATTTTTAAACATGCATGTTATAAACAAGTACTTAATATACTCATTTTATTTTCCTAATAAGTCATAGTAAATTTATTTATTTATTTTAAAGAAAATCATATAACAAAATATATATACTTATATTTTCAATTTATTTAAATATAACAAAATAAGGGAAAAATAAGGGTTGTGATAGAGCTTCACTATTAGGGTATTCTTGGGACATCCATTGTTGAAAGTTGTCAAATTGATTATCTGAATTTGGAAGTTGATCTATGGAAACTCTAGTCAAAACTTCTTCTTCATCATTAGAATCATCAATTGGGTAGATAGGGATGTTATTAGGATGAGAAGAATTATCATTATCTTCATTAAAAAAGTCACACAAATTAGGTTCCATCTCCTTGGTAATTAAACCTTGGGAAGCCTTAATTCTAATGCTTCGTCAAACAAGGATAGTGTAGGTAGGACTAATCGTGGTAAAACTCATGCACTAGAGGGAAAATTTGAATTTGGAATTTGAATTTTAAATTTTAGGAACAAAGTTTGCAAAATTGAAAAATGCAAAATTCAAGGAATTTATGATTACACAATTTGAACTTTGTTGAAAGGAGAAATGACACTATTTCTAAAATAATTTAAGAAATTGAGATTTAAAATTAAGGCCAATTGAATACCACTTAATTTTAATATTAATTTTCTTTTTTTTTTTTTAATATTTAAACTCAGGGCAGATTAGAATTAACCACTTAATTTTAATTTTTTCTTGAAAGTTGTGATATTGAAATTGAGAAGTATTTTTTATTTTAGAGAGAGCGAAATTCGAGAAAATCAACCAATTTTTTGGATTTAAGCAATTAAATAGTCATAATAGTCTCCCAAAATTTTGGGACAAAAGTCAGGGACCGTGTTGAAAGTGCACACGGTCCTCCCAACTTTTTTGAAAAATTTCAAGGAGGAGAGTTACATTGATTTTAGAGCTAACCCCAAAAATTTGGTTGATTTTATGAAGTTTAGATAGGCAAAATTGACGTTTGAATGTGAAAATAGGACCCTAATGGGATTTTCAAAAAGACAAGAAGTTGAATTGCAAATTTGAAAAAGGTCAAACCTTATGGATAGGGCCACCTTGAAGAATGTTTAGAAACCTGAAATTGATTGAAATTTGCACAAAGTCCAATTAATTAGTGTTTTAGGACCTAACCACTGAATTTTAAAATTTTGAATTTTGAAAAAGGGAGGGAAATTGAAAATTTGAATTTTAGGTAAGAAGGCAAATCTGAAAATATTCCTAAATCTGAAAATTAAATGTAAATTCAAGTTTTCCACAAGTTCAAATTGATTTTTAAAAATTAGGGTTTTGACAATTAACCTCTTAATTTTCTAAATTTGATTTGCAATTTAAACAAGACAATGATGAAATTGAATCTGACAATCAATGCAATATTCAGATCTAAAACAGTAGATAGCAATTTTTACAAGACACAAGTTTAATTCCAATTTTTGAAAACTAGGGTTTTGATTGAATTAAACTTGTAAATGAAAAATATGCAATGATTTGAAATGTCAAGCATGTAAGATATCGGGTTCACAAAAATGTAATGTTGTCAAAAAGGGTGATGAAGTCAAGAGGAAAGATTTTCTCTCCTCAAGAAAAGGAGTGAAAGTCTCACAAAAGATTCTCTTCAACCTCCACACATTACATTTAAAAGAGGGGGAAGAATTCACTAGATCCAATCTTAAGAGATTGAATGCTAAGTGAATTGACAATGAATTTAGAAAGTGAAAGTAACCCCTCATTTCGAATGCAATAGGTTGAATTATACTATCTAAGACTAAGTGTAAAAGTGACAAAGATATGATTATAAGTTGATATAGAAATGCGGGATGAAGCTATGCACTTGGAATTAGCTGGTAAAAGGCCAAGATGAAACTCCCATGCAAACTTGGGTGAAAGTTGTCGGGACCGTGTTGAAACTGCACATGGTCCTTCGAAAAATCCGCGCACCAAAAAGTGTTTTTCCACCTCTAAGAATGGAGTCTGCAAAATATAATTGTGCACCTGCAACCTACACATAGAAAAGAGAGCAAATGTTGTTGCGATTGGGGGTTTGCCTTCAGGTTAAACCTTGGTTTTGGAATTAACCAAATGATAAAAAGTACTTACAAGTAATGAAAGTAAATGACTGAAATGGAATTTACCTCAAGGGAGGATGTAATTGAAATGTTGATAGAGTTATTTGAAAGATATGTAGAATTAAATGTCGAGAGATATCCACTTCAATGGTTGAGTCCTTGACTTGAATGCAACACCTAGCCTTGAAAGGACACTTGAGATGCTCAATGGATTCTTTAATAGACACTTGAATGCTTGAATGCTTGATTTCACTTAGGCTCTTCATGTATGTATATTCTTAAACTTCTTGACCTATGAAAATGGGAGAGATAATGCATCTTATATATTCGCCAATTAGGGTTAATTGACTAATTTTTTGTTATAGACTGACATAGGGAAACATTTCCCACTTCCAATGCAAAGTTTGAATGGAGGGGGGCCAATATAGGGGGAAGGATTTAAGGGCACCACGCCCCTATCCTGCCCAAATTTAAGACAGGAAGCAACAATAGGGAGTGCGAGGTGCGAGGAAATGCAAGCTTCGGGCAGTGTGAGCATGTCTCGGGTCTCTAATCAGGCTTAGGGATTCGTTTTGCCAATGTGAAGACCCAAATGTGGTTGAAAATTGCAACGTCACAATTTTATGATGCTCCAGTATGTATGTATGTATGTATGTATGTATACACACACACACACGTGCGCGCGCGTATATATATCTAGATATATGTAGATATAGATACATACACACATACATGTATATATATGTGTGTGTGTACGTACATACACACACACACACATATGCATACATATACATACATATACATATATACATACGCATATATATACATACATATATACATATACATATATACATATATACATATATATCTATATGTACATACATACATACATACATACATACATACATATGTGTACACCAACACACACACACACATACATACATATATACATACATATACATATAAATACATATCTATAGATGTATATATGTATAGATATGTATATATGCATATATATGTGTGTGTGTATGTATATACGTATATATATATATATAGACACACACATAGAAATATATAAACATATATATGTATATATACATATACATGTATATGTATATATGTACATATATACAAATAGATGTACATATATATATATATATGTATACAAATATACATATATATGTATACATATACATGTATATGTATACCTACATGTATATATATATATATATATGTACATATAATATATTATGTGTGTGTGTGTGTGCATGTTAATATGTTAATATTTTATGTTTCATTAGAAAAAAATGAGGATTTTAGTTAGTATAAGGAGATTAAGTCTCTTATATGTATTTATATAATATATTTATATTATATAAATATATATAAGAGAGTTAATCTTTTTAAACTAACTAAAATATTTAATTTTTTTCTAATCAAAACATTAAATATAGAGTTTACCAATGAAAAAACTAGTATAATACCAACAAAAATCTTTTTTTAAATGCGACCTCTTTATTTCTATATTCTCATCATATTAGCTTGAATTTACCAAGAGACTTAAATCTCCTACAAACCTTATGTTTTGACCTAGATCCTTTTCCTTATTTTTTTGCTCGCACCTTAGAATATTTACATGTAAACAATACTTCGTTGGATAATTTAGAGTTGTTCCACATCAAATCCTCTAAGAGACTAATGAGAAATCACTACCTTGTATCAATAACCAAATTTAAAGTTGTAGATTCGATGCCCATCATCAAATTGCTCCTCATGTTTCCAGGGAAGGATCATCCATTAGTATTACCCCCCCCGCCCTCTCTCTCTCTCTCTCTCTCTCTCTCTCTCTCTCTCTCTCTCTCTCTCTCTCTCTCTCTCTCTCTCTCTCTCTCCCACCTTAAAGGACCCTACCTTTATTTGTTGTACTTCATATTTGGCACACTTGACCAAGCTTCAAATTTCATGTAATTGCTCAAGAATTGAGAAGCATATTTTAGGTCTAGACTAGTATTCAAAATTATGTTTATGATTCAAATTTATGAAATTGATGCATTTAACACATGTGCACATTTATATTATTGATGCAAGTTTATGATTGATGCATAAATTTATATATTGATGCATGATATGTTCTCATTTGCACATTGTGTTCATTTTTTTAAAATCTACTACTATATAAAATTAGATTGAAATGTTTATGATTGTGAAAGCTAATTTTATATTTTATCAAGATCTCTAGGTTTAAGAGTAAATTTAGAATTTATGAAATGGAATTTTAGTACATACATTTAAATAGTATATAATTAATTTGAATGTATCTAATAATTGTTTTTAAATTTTAGAGTTAAATAAAAAAATCTAAGGCTTGATATTAAATTATCCTTTTGGTGTACCTATCTATTCTAGCCATCATGGCAGATGAGGCAATTTCCCCACAGGTACTATTTGCATGAACAAACATTGATATTGAGAAATTGAGAGCCTCAATAAATAGTAGTAGTAGCATAAGTGTTTATAAGAACACTTGTCAGAGTATTCTTGATAGCCTTGTGGATATTATGAATAAAATTTAGGGCATTAGTGCCTATTTTGTTAATGCTATAGAGGCTATTCTTGCTAAGAAGCGGCAAGAGGTTTGTAAGGGTTTGTCCCTTTCTAACGTTCAAGATTTAGTGTTTAAGGAAATCTTGAAAGAGCATCATTTTCCATTGTATTTGGGAAAAAATGTGGTGAAGGGATATTGGGTTACTAGATGTGAGGATCCTATGATAGCTGCTTTGATATACCCACATTTCCTAACTGTACATGGTCATTATCAAAATAATGACCAATTTCCACTCTATTTTGCACTATAATTGTATGCTAAATTTCATTTGAAAATGAATGTCAACTACATTGATTTGCCACCATATTTGGATCAAGGTTGTGGTAAGCTTTCCAACAGGGGCACTTATCGTCAAGCAAGTCAAAAGATTCCATCACCTAGGGCCATTATTGGTCAGAGGGCACTAGTTATTGCTCCTTCGATAGGTCCCACAATAGATGAGGTTGTTCTTAGAACCTAACTTCGAGGATCCATTGATAGAGTTGGTGACATTATAGTTGCGACTGCTTCGATAGCTAGTGATTGAGTGGGCCAATATTTGATGAGTCATCAATTTTCTAGATCTTCATTTGTAGTACAAGATGATAATAGCTCAGATGATCCTTATGGTGCATTGGGAATCCCTTCACCTGCTAACTTAGAGGGTGTTATAGGAGACATGTCACATGTTACTCTAATTAGTTTGGATGGGGATATTTTCGATGCATATGCATTCATTGTATTAGAGAATCATATCTGTATAGTGAAGGTTAGAGATTATGTGGGTTCTATCTTTCATGATCCAAATTCAATATCTCATCATTCTCATCAACCATGTGGGCCCAACACTAGTGCACATTAGGATCCACCTATAGATCATTATGTTGCTACAGAGGGAGAGGCACATGGTATAGATCATTTGGTGAGTGCAGAGTATCATACGTCTTATTTTGGCTTGGAGGATGTTGACTTCAACATGATGATGATAAGTTATATAGATTTGTTGATACATTCAGATTCATTGTCGATGCCATATCAGTCGCACAATCCCCTACATTCATCATTACTAAGACATGTGATGACCTCTCATGTTGCAGATGTATATTTGAGCCTGGATGAGACTGATTAACTTGATATTTTAGTGGACACAATCATTGATAGAGACTTTGAGTACCATCAGGTGCCACCTTATACATAAGTAAATTTAATTGAACATGCTCATGCTGCAAATTTCCAATTTATAATTTAAATAAGTCTTAACTAAAAACAAATGACCATATTTATATGATCATTTGAATTTAGTTAAAACTTATTAAAATTATAAATTGGAAATTTATGATCATTTGAATTTAGTTAAGACTTATTTAAATTATAAATTGGAAATTTGCAGCATGATATATATATATATATATAATTGACGAAAAATAAACATAGCATTCATTTATTTATTCAAAATATTTAAAATTCCATCTACATAACAATATAATAACAATCATCAAAATGTGTGCATTATCACTTTAAAAAGGTTAAACAACAATCTTTCTCTAAATCAAGTAACATCAATTATGAACACTCAATATAAGAAATCACCATTCAAAATTAAACAAACATTCGATTTAAGGTCATGTAAAATACTCATCTATGGAAGATGAATTCATTAAAATCTAACATGGTGTGTGAGATTCCATGTCCATTACCGATTTCAAAAAGATAAAACAACTCTACCTGACCCAAGTTCTCGCCTCCATCCACATTCACCTGTTCTTGCATTCACTTGCACTTGATTCTTCATTAGCACCAATTTTCACGATAAAACAATTTAAATGATTCATTTGCATTTAAATTTCCATTTCCAATTCCAATCTAATTTCAATTTAAGTTTCAATTTCATTTCATTTTCATTTTCTTTTTCCATTTTATCCATATAACATAAAAATATAAATAATTTTCCTAATTTACTATTTACAATTAAATATTAATAAAAATGGTACGTGATATATTCTTAATGGTTGTTTGGTAATGCTTCATATTCATAAAGGCATATCCTTTGACTTAGACATTTTTCATAATTATACTCCTCTTTCTTGCCTTAATGGGGTTGTTCGGTAAATGTGCGTGGGCCCTCTCCCACTTTATATAATAAAAATACTAGTCAATTTAAAGAATTTATGTAGTGTTTTTTAAAGAATAGGGTTCCGTATGTTTGGGAATAGTAGGCCTTCGAAAGTACTACCATTATTCTAAAAAATTTAATTTATAGGAAATCTTTGTCCTAACATTTGAAAATGTGGTTGTATGTATTTTCACGTGTTCCCCCTTCTTGGATATAAAACTTATGGTAGAACAAAGATACTAAGAGGTGTAGTCATTAATAATTTCGACATAGATATTTCCTCATACAATACATTATACCTATAATAAATATCTATTCTATATCAATTACTTTTGTTTCAGGTTCTATCAGATATGCAAAAAATATTGATATTTGAAGTTGCACTTTCAAGAAAATATAAACTTACATAAGAGATTTCATATGTGCCAAACCTAATGTATTGTGAATTTACCTTAAGAAGATGGCTTTTCATAATATTTTTAATTCCTTAGTATAATATGAGTAAAAGAACAGAAAATACTTTGAAAAATAAGTATAATCTAAGGTGATATGCCAATTGAAACCTCCCAATTAGATACACATATGTATAGTACTTATCAGTGGTATAAACTCAAGAAATTTCCTATTATTTTAAAGAGAAAATATTTCCATAATTATCTATTAATATATTATTTATCATATATTAGAAAAGAAAATAGAGGCCTATTAACTAGAACAAACCAATGGAGAAAATTGGTTGCACAAAATGATATACATTCATCAAATTCGTATCAAGAAATGCATAAGAGGTTAGGAAAAAATAGACAACCTTAAATAGACTAAAAACTAGCTTAGATGAGTCAAACTAGACTGATCAATGAATATTCAAATGTTTCTAAAAATTCTATGTGAGTTGCACTAGATATTCCACCAACCAACGGTTCAATAAAATGAAGTATTAAACTACTGGCCTTCCACAATGACCATGAAGCTACCACATGGAATCATTTGATATTATTTTTAATGTTTATGGTTAGACATACTTGGGAGCCAACTTGGACCTTTTGATGAATAGTATAATATTTAAGCTTTTAGACTCACAAATTATACATTATGTAAATTATTATTTTTTGTAGTGTTATTTATGCTTCATCGTTATTTTTATGTTATGTGCTTTGATTCAATAAAGTTGGCACACAACAATATTTAATTGGTAATCACTAACTAATGGTATAGAAAAATGACCTTGTCAATTTGAGTACTTTGAAATCTTGTGAGAGATTACATTGTATCAATTTTGATGTCATATAATTTTTTTTAATTATGGCTTTTTGAAAATAAGTAGGACTAATCCTAGATGCTATCTTGCACTAGATGATGAAAAAGATTAGATCAAGAAATTATTAATTCCAAAATATTTTTGAGATATTTAATCTTGAACAAATTATAAGTAATTAGCTCCATCTTATGTTAACATTTCTCAAAGAAACCAATACCATAACATTTTAATATTGGGAAACTAAAAATGTTTAAAATATGTGACTTTAATGATCTCTATCTCCCATGAATGATGAATATGAATATAAATATTGATAAAATAATCTTTCCTAAAAAGTGAATGGAGAGTAATTCTCTATTCTAACCTTGGAAAGTGAGTAGATGAGGAGAAATTTCTATGGTTGATGCTTTAGAGGAATGATTACATGCATGGGTTAGGCCTATTAACAAATATTGTGGTAAGAGAAAAGGAGGAAAGAATAAGTGAAAAGATAGATCTAGATCTTAATAGTAGATTCCAAACTATGTTAGGATTATTTTTATTTAGATAGGATTTCTAGTGATGGCTTATTGTTAGTTGGTTATGTTGATTATTTTCACAAAAATACACTTAAGGACTTAATTCATTGCATAAAAAGTATAGGATGGAGGGGAGCTTCTTGAAATGATAATAATATTTACAATATAGGAAGCCAAGGAAAGAAAAAAGTTGATATTCAATGATGGAGGAGAGTAAATCTCATAGATACATTGAAAATTCTAGGATTGCATGAAACTTGATTTTTATTTTTAAAATAAATGTTTTTTTGTGTGCATGTTATTGTTTGGAAAATAGTGTTAGAGGTTTCCAAGAGGAAACTTGGTATTGTCTAAGAGCACATAGTATGGAATATTCTTCAAGTTGGAACCATCATATTCATGTAAGTCTATGAATATAACTGTAAATTTTATTTATTTTTATATATAACACAATAGAATGTGCCAAATTTATGAGAAGGGTATTAAAACATTAAGTAATAAAACTATGGTCAATTAATTTATTGCAATTCATATCTATGCATTCAATAAAACCTATTCTTGTATGAACATCATGCATGGTATGCCTTGGAATGTAGGATATAGTTCACATTATAACCTCAAATGTTTTAGAAAATAACTTACATTTAATTTTTATAAAAAATCATTCAACACTCATAGGGGAAAAGAGAAAAATAAATAAAATGAATGTAAGCAAATAGGAAAGAGCCAATTACTAGATGATATAAATACTTTCATAATCTACTTGTTTACATTGAATTTTAAATCACAATATGGTAGGGGCCAATGTTATGAATATTAAGAAGAGGGACAAACAGGTGATTGTGACATCTTTATTAATTAGCTCAATAATATTTTGAATCAATGGAGCCTTCTTGGACACAAATTCTATAGAAATGCAAATATAAAGGAAAATAATATGTTGTAAAGCTAGAAAATAAGCTTGATAAAACTAATTACAACCCAAGAAGAGAATCTGACATTAAAGTTATAGCTCCAATATGAGCTTGCATAATATATCCAACCTTCAAATCTCTTAATATGAACATATTACACTTCTATAAAACAAAAATAAAAAAGAAAGATTAAAAATTGAGAAAAAATTACAAAATAAATGATCAATAAATAAATAAATATTGTGAATACTGTTAAATTTCTACATAATGAACAAATATACCAAAAGGGACTCAATCTTTGCTTTTAGTACTACCCTTGGCTACTTTCCTCTACATGAAGTCTCTTTATTTTGTATTTACAACTAGCTCTTGTTTTTGTGAGCTCTTCTAATGAAGTCCTTGCTTTATATTCTCATGAGAAGAAATAAGGTTAGGACTATTATTACACTAAGAGGTGTTCATATAGTAGCCATATCAATTTGTGTACATAAAAGCTGCATAGGATTTAAATTGGCATTTATTTAATCTTTTTATCATATACATTTATTACATGTAACCAATCAAATTCTAGAAACATGTAACACAAACATAATGAGTCACATTTGAGAGAAGGGTGTTGGAATTTTGAGAAACAAAACTATGGTTAATGAATTTTTTTTTATATTCATATTTGAACTTTGAAAAACCAATGATTGTAGGAACACCAAGCATGATATTCCTATGAATGTGGGGCACAATTCACATTAAAACCTCAAAGATTTTAGAAGATAAGTCTTTCACTATTTTTTATAAAGAACATTCAACACTAATAGGGATAAAAATAAAAAGATATAAAAAGAAAATATGAAAAACTAATCTAACAAAATAGTCAAGAGTCAATTACTAGATGATATAACATTGTTTACATTCTACATTTATACATTATTAGTTTGCAAAGGATTTACTTAGGCATTGGCAATATGACGGGGGTTAAATTTTGAATAACAAGTCGGATGATAGATAAAAGTTAAAATGAATGGATATAATCTTCATAGACACAATAGACACAATAGACACAATAGTACAAAAATGAAAATATAAACGAAAAATAATAGATTATAAAGCTAGAGAATAACCATGAACAAAGTAATTACAACCCGATAAAGGAAGAATATGAAATTAAAATTTGAGCTCCAATATGAACTTGGAAAAGATATCCAAAATCCAACTCCCTTTAAATGAGCAATTTAAACATTTATAGAATGGTCATTTAAACATTTATAGAATAAAAGAGGAACCAAAGGTAGAAACCTGAGAGAAAAAGCTATCAAATAAATACTCAAAAAAAAAAAAATGAACGTTCAGAATCTCATTGCTCGATAACCTAGAAGGGTACGAGTTAAAACAATGCTTCAGGGATGCTAATAAATTTCTAGATTGGTTGGCTAATATGAGTAATGATAGAGATGACATTTTTCAAGAGTTCACGATTACTAAGATAATGTATCGTAGTATCCATTGAAGGTTGCATTAATAATTTTAATAGATCTAACAAAAAGTGATTCCCAAGGTTGCAATAAACATATCAAATGAACCCAACAATAAATTTAGTTATTTCTAATGTGTGTTTTATTTTGCAGGTACTAAATTCACATCAAGGATTCATATGATGTAAATTACATCATTAAAATCGCCTCAAACCAGCTGCCAATTCATCATTGTTTAGTGATGAATTCCGAAAAAGAACATTTGAGCATTTGATCAGGACATATGCTCCAAATTGTGTGCTTCTAGGAACTTCCATTGAGTTTGTAAAAGATGAATATGTTGCAAAACAAGGTTAAGATAATGCTGTAAAAAAATATCTATTTAATAGAATAGCATATATTGTAGGGTTGTTCCCAAGGCATAATCTCAAGAATAAGAGGCCATATATCTCAGTCTATGATGCCATCAAGCATGCACTCGAAGTCTATAATGAATATATATTGACCTGTATCGTGGAACAGAAGCAAGATTTGGGTGATCATATGTTAGCTCAAAATAAAGAAACACGCTCAACCATTAGCTTCGTGATGAACCACATCTGCCACCCACCAGTGTTTCCATCTGTTCCTCATCGGCAGTCATACACATTTCCTCCTTTGTCGTCAATAAGAGTACTACCCATTCAGTAATTTCTGAAAAGGATAAGGTGAAAACTTAGTGCCAAGGAGTGCCGTGCAGGAGTAGTCTTGCACCACTCAATTAAATTTTTGAATATTGTGTCTATATAACTCTGCATATTTTAGCATATACTCTGTACTTAGTATGCTCGTAAAAAACTCTGCTATGCTTTGTTTTGGCTATCTCTTTAGCCAAATTTGTTAGTTTGTTAGCTTGGACAGCTGTTTGTCCATTTGCTAAATAATTAGTAAATAATTGTTTGCTAACAAATGTAGTTAGAGTTCAAACAATTCTTATTAATTGTTTGACTCTTTTTAGAAACTTCTAGCAACCAATTTGGTTAGGGTTGTTTAGTTGTTTTAATCTCAGCCGTTGATTGAGAATTAATCTTGGCTATTGGTTTTCCAATGAGAGTAGTATATAAGGGGGTCAGGGGGCATTTGGAAAACAATGAATGAATGAATTGTGTGAAGAACTTGCAGTGTTAGCAAGTAGTCTTGCAGTGTTAGCAAGGGCGCAGTGATAGCGTTGGGATAGTAGCAGGGTGGAATCTCAACAAGAGAAATTGGGAGGTCGTTGAAACTCTGCCAGTAATAGGCAAGCAGTATTTGTATCTCTTGATTTGCTGTAGTTAATATATATTCCTCATCTGCAGTACTGGTTTTCCCTTCAGGGTTTTTCCATGGACAATTATCCAAAAATATTGTGTTCATTGTGTTGCGCATTCATATGAGTTTGTGAAATTACAGTTGTGTTATTTTCCAGTATTTGTTGCTCAAATAATCTATCAAAGATAGGAGGATAATAATCAGTAATTGTAATAGATTTTTCACATTGTATCAGAGCTAAGTTAAGAGTAGAAGAGATTTACCCTAGGCGAAGGAAATTGAGGGTTTATTAAACTTAGTTTAACCTCTTTAGAATTTTTATTTACTTTAACCTTTGAGATGGCCTCAGTTGGTTTAAGAGATCAGGATAGATTGGATGGAGCCTCTAATTTTGGTGTCTGGAAAGCCAGAAATTCTTTATTGCTAGAAGAGAATGGTATCAAGGAATATGTTACCACTCTTGTGACTGTACCTACAGATGCAACATAGCTTGCAGCATACAAGAAGGATGATTCCAAGGCAAGGAGGCTAATCCTTGATGGTGTCAAGGACCATATAGCTCCCCATATTGCTGAGTTAGATACTGCAAAGAAGATGTGGGATGCCATTCTGAATCTGTACCAGAATGCTACCACTAATCAGAAGTTGATTCTCAGAGAAAGGCTGAGGAATACCTGAATGAATAAGGGAGAAGACATGATGAGTTACCTCACCAGACTCAGACTTGTCAAGGATGAGTTAGCAACTGTTGGAGATAAACCAAGTGATGATGAACTAGTACGGATAGCCCTAAATGGGTTTTCTAAGTAGTGGGATGTCTTTGTTCAAGTTGTGAATGGATGAAACACCTTACCAAGTTGGGATCGACTTTGGAGTGACTTTAGTCAGGAGGACCTTAGACTAAGCCTTGTCAATGGAGCCAACAATAAGAGTAAGAAAAGTGAGGCAGAATAGGAGAACGTTGCCCTAGCGGGTAAAGGAAAAGCAAAGAAGGGGTCTAGCAAAGAATCAAATCCACAAGGTGAGAAGAAGAAATAGTTGTTGAAGATCAAGTGCTATGACTGTCATGAGTTTGGCCACTATGTCAGCGATTGCCCAGAAAGGAAGAAGAATGACAAGAAAAGCAAGAAGCAAGTTGCAGCTTCAGCAAGTGCAGATGAGCTCTCGAATAGAATGGAAGATGAGTTTGCACTCATAGCGTGTATGGTTAGCTCAACCTTATAGAGTGTTTGGTACATAGATATTGGGGAGTCATTTCATATGATAGGAGTTAGAGAATACTTCTCTAGTTATAAGGAGGAGAGCACCAGAATCCAGATCTCTATGGGAAACATGTCCAAACTCAACTTAGTTGGGAAAGTGACTGTTCAATTTCAGAGGGAGAATGGTAAGATGATTCCTTTTCATGATGTGTTGCATGTTCCAGGCTTAGGGATGAATTTGATTTCTATATCTATCCTTCAGGACAAAGGGTACAATTTACTCTTTAGAGGGGCAAATGTATTGATTAAGCATAAGGATTGGAAATCACCCATAGCTATTGGAGTTAGGAGTGGTTGACTTTATAGGTTGCAGTTTGATACTCCTAAGGTAATCATGAGCAGTAGTAATCCTAGAGATCTTCAAGAGCTATGCCATAGGAAGATGGGCCATATACATCATGGAGCACTTAAATTGCTTCATGAGACTATGACAGGTGTTCCAGAGGTGAGCACAGAGCATGATGATGTATGTAAGGGATGCGTGTTGGGGAAGTTTGTGAAAGCAACTTTTCCTAGGAGTGACACTAGATCCAAGGTTGTTCTTGATCTAGTACATTCAGACATATGTGGACCAATGTCGACGAAATCTCTCAGAGGGTATGAGTACTTTAGTACTTTTATTGATGATTTCTCCAAGAACACCTGGATATACTTCTTGAAGACCAAGGATGAGGTTTTCAATCACTTCCAAGAGTTCAAGGCTCTTGTGGAGAACTCAACAGGAAGGAAGATAAAGGTTTTTTGGTCAGACAATGGAGGTGAGTACAAAGGGAATGAATTCCAAGAGTTTTGTACTAGGGAAGGAATCAAGAGAGAGTGGACTATTCCTTACAACCTGCAATAGAATGGGGTTGCTGAGAGGAAGAATCAGTCCATATCGGAGGTAGCAAGGGCTATGCTACATGATCAGGACCTACCTCGTTACTTATGGGCAGAAGCATGTAGTACGACAATATACATACAGAACAGAGTTCCACATAAGGTGCTAGGGAAGATGACACCAGAGGAAGCATTCACTGGGAAGAAGCCAGATGTTAGTCACTTCAGGATCTTTGGAGTTTGGCATATTGTCACATTCCAAAGGATACATGTACGAAGTTAGATCAGACTACAGAAAGAGGGTACTTTGTGGGGTACAGTGAAACCTCAAAAGCATATTAGATATTCATTCCAGGGACCAAGCGGATTATTGTTCGACGTGATGTCAAGTTCATGGAGGACAAGGCATTTAGAAGGTCTAGATATTTGCCAGCAAATGATCAGAGTGAGCAGCCAACACAAGCTCCAAGGATCACTCAACCAAATCAAGGTCAGCAAAGCTCTAGTACAACTACTAGTACAAGCATAGGCTCAGGAGGTGAGAGTTCTCAGAGTATGGAGCAACAGGTGCAAGAAGAGATGCATCAAGAAGACATAGAAGTTGATATTTCATATTCTACAGTTGGCAGAAACAACTGTAAGGTTCAGCAGACACAAAGAAATACTCAGGAGTTAGTGGGTACTCCTAGGAAGAGTAGTAGACAATGGAAACAACCAGTCAAGTTTGATGACTATATTGCATTAGTTAGTCAGTTGGTAAATAGTGAACCTTCTAGCTCTTAGGAGGCTGCACAACATCAAGTGTGGCAAGATGCTATGGTTGAGGAGTATACTTCAATTATGCAGAATGATGTTTGGGAGGTAGTGCCTAGACCAACGGATAGAGCTGTGGTTAGATCATGTTGGATCTATAAGATCAAGCACGGTGCAGATGGTAGCATCGAGAAATACAAGGCAAGGTTTGTGGCAAAAGGGTTCTCTCATAAGGAGGGAATAGAGTATGAGGAGACATTTGCTCCAGTTGCTAGGTATACTTCTATACGAGCTGTGATATCAATTTTAGCACAAATGGGATGGCAGATCCATCAAATGGATGTCAAGACAACGTTCCTCAATGGTGAGTTGAAAGAGAAGGTATACATAGAACAACCAGAAGGCTTTGTAGCACACAACAAAGAGACCCACATGTGTAGATTAAAGAGAACTTTGTACGGACTCAAGCAGGCTCCCAGAGCGTGGTATGAATGCATTGATAGTTACTTGCAGGAAATGGGCTTTGTGAAGAGTGAGGCGGATGCTAATCTCTACTACTTGGTGGTTGGGGGTGAGATTCTCATTCTTGTTCTATATGTGGATGACTTGTTTGTAATAGTTTCACTAGGGCTCATAGAAGAGTGCAAGAGGGACCTTGCAGCAGAGTTTGAGATGAAGGATTTGGGACTTATGCACTAGTTTCTAGGCATGGAGGTATGGCAAAGAGATGGAGAGATTTTCCTTGGACAAGGGAAATATTGCATTGAAATCTTGAAAAGGTTCAGGATGGAAGATTACAAAGCCATGTCTACACCTATGATCATGAATTGGAGGAAGGTAGATACATCCAGGGAGAAGGATGTAGATCCCACATTATTCAGGTAGTTGATTGGTTCTCTCATGTATTTGGTCAACACCAGGCCAGATATAGCTTTTGCAATTAACTCTCTTAGTCTGTTCATGGTTGAACCAAAGGGAGTGCATTAGATAGCGGCAAAGCATGTGTTGCGTTATTTGCGAGGTACAATCGAGTATGGGATTAGATATGCTCAAGGTGAAGGAATCAGGTTGATGGGCTATACTAACGCAAATTGGGTAGGTAGTACAACAGACAAGAGGAGCACTACAGGGTGTTATTTCAGTCTAGGATCAAGAGTTGTCTCTTGGTTCAGTAGGAAGCAGAAGTCTGTGGCTCTGAGTTCTGCAGAGTCAGAATACATAGCAGCTAGCATGGTGACATGTGAAGCTATATGGCTTCAGAATTTTCTAGTAGCCTTGTTTGGTCAGAAGGTGGAGACTACAGTGATACACTGCGACAATCAAAGTTGCATTAAGTTGACTGAGAATTCGGTGTTTCATGATAGGTTGAAACATATAGACATCAGGTATCACTTCATCAGAGATTGTGTACAATGTGGAGTTGTTCACCTACAGTTTATACCTACAGATTAGCAGGTAGCAGACATTCTGACAAAGGCATCGGGGAAGATGAAATTCATCTTCTTCAGAGAGAAGTTGGGTGTCATGCAGAACAGCTTCCTCGCTAAGAGGCAGTGTTAGTTTGTTAGTTTGTTAGCTTGGACAACTGTTTGTCCATTTGCTAAATAATTAGTAAATAATTGTTTGCTAACAAATGTAGTTAGAGTTCAAACAATTCTTATTAATTATTTGACTCTTTTTAGAAACTTCTAGCAACCAATTTGGTTAGGGTTGTTTAGTTGTTTTAATCTCGATTGTTTTCCAATGAGAGTAGTATATAAGGGGGTTAGGGGGAATTTGGAAAACAATGAATGAATGAATTGTGTGAAGAACTTGTAGTGTTAGCAAGGGCGCAGTGATAGCCTTGGGATAGTAGCGGGGTGGAATCTTAGCAGGAGAAATTAGGAGGTCATCGAAGCTCTGCCAGTAATAGGCAAGTAGTATTTGTATCTCTTGATTTGTTGTAGTTAATATATATTCCTCATCTATAGTACTGGTTTTCCCTTCGGGGTTTTTCTAGGGACAATTGTCCAGAAATATCATGTTCATTGTGTTGCGCATTCATATGAGTTTGTGAAATTACAGTTGTGTTATTTTCCAGTATTTATTGCTCAAATAATCTATCAAAGATAGGAGGATAATAATCAGTAATTGTAAGAGATTTTTTAGAAAAAATTTCCAATTCTACTAGCATCTCATATTGTTATATATATGAATTTTATTAGGAAAACTTTATTTAAAGTCATTTTTTATTGTCTCATCTTTGAAATATTAAATAGTATAGACACATTTTACAAAATCTATGTAAAAAATGTTGAGAGATCAAATTTGGAAAAAGATAATAATTGAGATTTTGAACATTCATTGTCCTCTTTAAAAGTATATGGATACAAATAATGTCATGTTGAATCACTAGCTAGCTCTAGAAAAAAAAGGGGGGTAAAATTAAGATCCAGTGGCTGAAGAATAAGCTGCATGCAACTTGCAATGACCATGAACTTTAGGCAACATAACCATAGATTTAACAAAACCCTTAATAAAGATTTGGAAACTAATGTCACACCATATAGACTATTACTTATTTCCTTGGTCTTTGTAACAGCATAAAATATATCAACAGAGGCAAGCACATATGTATCGAATTACAAGTTTGAGATTCCTCCAAAATCTTGAACTCCACATAGTATTGTTTAATTTAAAAGAATTTTTTTTTCTTTACATTATATAACCAAATAAATTAATAGTGCCAAAATTGATTTTTCTTCTCTATTTGCATGAGTACAAACATAGAGTTAGAATTTCTTATTTTTTAGAAGGGGTCAAAATTTATTAATCATAGAAGAGAGTTACAAAATAAGAATGGTCCATGGTCCAACAAAAATCTACCAATTACACATTTCTATCCTCTACAACTAATTGCTCAAACAAATGAAGTAAATCCAAAGACAAAGATTTCAACTATGAATGAAAATGATTCCAACAAACCAATTTGAGGGGCATTGATGAAAGGAGTGATGTGATGCCTTTTGCATGCATCCTCTAACATCAAAACCCCAATGCTAAACACATTTGAGTTGAGAGTGACCCTTCCTGCATGTCCCACTTCTGGAGCAATGAAGCTTTTTGTTCCCATCACACAAGTGCACAAGTAATTGTTATCATGCCCATACAAATGAGAAAGTCTAAAACTCCCAATTTTATAGGAATCTTTGAATCCAATAATACACTGGTACACTTGATGTCCTTGTGCACTACTCTTTGTTCCCATCCTTAGTAGATATACATGAGTCTAGCAGCTACGTCCCATAGAAATCTATACCTCTAACCCCATTGTAGAACTCCACCAAGATTAAGCAAAACATCAATTTCTCTAGGCTTCTATTGAGCATGTAGTCATAGACTATAAATAGTTATTTTCCCTGCCTACAATATCCTCCTATGTATAGAGGATTCTGGTGCTATAAATGCCCCATACTTGAAATATTTGATACAAATTTTTTTATTCCTTCGCTATTTTCTTAGAGAAGGTATTTCCTAGCAACTTTCATGTTGCTACTAGGAAGGAATCCTTTCTAAACCTTGCCAAAGGCTCCACATCATATGACTTGCTCATCTTTGAGCTCCTTTGTTGCAATAGTGATGCCTCTTAGCTAAATCTTAGAGGCCAATATTCCACCTCCCATTCTTCAATAGGCTCTCTACGTTTCTTTATTTTAAACAACATTATTATTGTTGTTTCTGTAGACACCCAAAATTGTCAAGTCTAATTAAATAAATATTTTATTTATTTAATTACTTTAGCCTAATTCTTCTATTAATTAAATAAATCTTTATTTATTTAATTAATTCATTTATCCTCTTCTAGCCTTATTTCTCATTTAAATAAATACATTTGTTTATTTAAATTATCCTTTTCTTAAATTAAATAAATATCTTATTTATTTAAATGATCCCACTTCTTCTATTAATTAAATAAATCTTTATTTAATTAATTCATTAACCTTTTCTACCCATGACACATGTCATTCATCTCTTATTTCCTACACTACCTACCCCTTTCATTATTTTATTATTTCTTTTAGCTACCCTCTAATCATAGCTGACCTCTTTTTACACCTCTCAATCTTATCCCTCCATTTCATATTGTGTCTTCTATATAATGAGATACTTCCTTCATTATCAAACCCTAATCATTCATCCTAATCATCTTAAAGACTTGACTACACTACGATCCTACTTGCAACCACATTCCATTCTTTGTTTAGCTCTTGTGCACACATAAAATCAGAGAGCAAATATATCAAGCAAGATCAATGGAGATAGGAAGAATGGAGATCAAAACCCTATTGGACATGTGATGGTATAATCTTTGTGATTTCATTTGATTTGCATTATCTTAGGTAATCTTCATATGTTATGGTGGATCTTTATTGTTGTTAGGCTAGGGTTTTGTGGTTGAATTCATTTAGCCTTTCAATATCGTTATTATTGTTATCCATTTTCACCATATACATTTTGGCACGCCTGGTCAGACTCTTATCCCTTTTGCATTTAACATCCTTGTTGCAGATTTTGTGTTTTAAAGTTGTAGATCTGACATTTTCGGCAGCATTTTGATATTCCCGCGTCTGCGCACTTTCAGATCGCGTTTCTGATTTTCCAGCGCATCTGCGACATCTGGAATCGCGTCTGTGTTATCGGCAGTATTTTATTTTTGCAGGTTCCAAAAATCGCATTTGCGTGCCTCAGTCACGTCTGTGGTGTTTTTAGCCGTGTCTGTGTCCAGAAGCCACGTTTGCATTCTGGAGCCGCGTCTGTGTCTCATAGAACTGCATCTGCGTCAGGAAGTCGCGTCTGTGTTGAGGGTAATTGCATCTATGTTCACCGGTTTCAAATTTTGGGTTTATTGATTCAGTTTTGGGTTTTGCATTTAGGGTTTCAAATCTGGTTTATTTTGCGCTAACATTTTCAGATCTAGCTAACAAAATTGGTGCAGCTTGTCTTGAAAGCAAAATCGTTTGGTTGAAGGCCCCTATTTTCACAAAGTCTTTTGGATTTAAAATTTACCTAATTTGTGTGCTCGTAGGAAGGGGTGATCATTTCAAACAATCCAAACTACTAACAACTCTTTGTTGCAGGTCCTTGGCAAGGGTTTTTGGATTTTTATTGTGTGCCTTGTTTTCATAGAATAGAAAACACTTCAATTGGTGCACTAAAACTGAATCATTGTCTTTTGTGTTTTGAGAAATAGGCTCTTTTTATTTAATCTTTAGAGGGTCTGTCTTCCCGTGTGGTCATTAGGACTACTAGTGAGAAGAGAATGACCCAAGTGGTAGCAAGGAAAACCCACCTCTTTCGAACCACTATAAACAACTGTATTCATGGTGAAAACTATGGATAACGTGTGTTGATTAGTTCATACCGACACTATGTCTCCCCATAAACCCGTTTGATCAAATTTATTTGATCAATTGTAGGGTGTAACCCCTACCGACTGGGAGCCTTCTGTATTTACAGAGCTGAAAGTGTCGCATGTATGGCCACACGAGCACATGCCCTTACTAGCATCTTTTTGTTTTAGAAGCCCAAATCCTTCTAGTTGTTGGGGCACGAGGTCGGACCTCTGGTAGCGGCCCACACACATACGGTTCTTAGTAGAGATACAAAGTTCGCCACGGGGAGTTTTCATGGGGACTGATGCATGGTTGACCCGAGAAGTGAGTGTCGAGGGTGCAGCCAGTGAGGTCAAGCATCTAAGTATCCACTCTGAATAGCATAGCTTCGGGGGTAAAACCCCATGTGGGATCAACAACTATTGTCTTGGCCAACCATAAGAATTGTGCTTGACATATTTTAAACATTCAAAACATTCAAGACCAAACAGCAAAACATTGTGTCTTTTGTGTCTTCAAGTGTATGCAAAACAATTTTACATCAAACAACACACTTTTATTGGAGTCATTTGAGTCTAGATACTTGCAAACATTGGGTCTTTATCAACACTGTGTCCTCTTGTCACGAAAAACAATCAAACAGTCAGATTTGGTCACAACAAAACGACTTCACAGATTGGAAAAAATTGCACAAATTTTGCAGAAATGCGTCTGTGTCGGACATAATAGTGTCTGTGTTGTATAAGCGCGTCTATGAAGGACAGAAACGCGTCTGTGTTCCCAGAATCAACATTACACTTTGCAAAAAATCCCAGAAGCGTGTCTGTGTTGAACAGAGCCGTGTCTGTGTCAGGAAACCGTGTCTGTGAAGTATAAAGGTGCGTCTTTGTTCAGAATTGAAAAAAACTTTTATAGTCCAGCAAACAACCACAGTCAGTTTTAGAATTCTTGAGCTTCCTAGGTCATTTCTCACAGGTTTCATTTAGTAGTCAACCTGTCCTTGGGTCTCACAAAATCCATCATTGCTTCACATCTCACTTTACATTCACAATTGTCTAAACTTGAATCAAAAGGTCACTTGCTTGTCCTCACTATACTTTGTCATCACACTACATACAACAACACTTTTCTAAGTGGTTCCTCATCAAGGTTTCTTACCTTTGGGTCTCATTTGGTCTTACTTAGAGTCAAGGTCAACTTACCTCATCAAGAGAAACTATCCTCTCTTTGGAAGTCACAACTACTCTACTACATACATACTTGGTCTTACACTTTGGACATTGCAAGTAAACCTTAGATTCATTTACATTCCATCCAACCCTTGGTCTTCCATACTTCTTCCATTTTCATCTAGTCTCACACATCTCGGTCAATACCTAGTTCATGGTTGAAACCCGTCTTCAAAAATCTAGGAGAGAAACTAAAGAGGCTCAAGAGTCCGCAAACATGAGTCTTATGAGTATGACAATGATATCTTTTTCAATTCTGATCATACTACATTACCTGACATGGATGCCTATAGAAACATTCCAAATGTTGAGAATATGGACACTACAAACAACAATGATGCACATAATGACAATATGGACAACTTTTCCATACATTCAGCAGATGTGGAAGAATCCATTATGAATCCCCATTTCAATCAATTGGTTGAGGAAATAATGAGGAGGGATAAACAATACTTCTTACAAATGATGGCACAAAGTGGAGCCAAGATACCTCATGATTTTGACATGTCTCAAATAATGGAAAATCAACCTTTGCAACAACCTCACTCCAACATGGATCAAAGAAGGCCTAATAGTGGAGGCAATAGAGGACCACATATGGTACCTGAATCACCACCATCTTTGTTTCAAAAACCAGAGGTCCCACATACACATGGTCAAGTATATGATACTCACCTTCGCAGACCATTGTGGAAGTCTTATGTAGACAGATATGGTCAATCACATATCAATGCTAAGGATCAACCACCAAAGCAATTGGATATTCAAAGGCATGCTCAAAATTTGGACAAAAGGAAACCCCGTGTCAAATTTGGAGGCAACACATTAGAACATGACATGCCTATAGAGTATGGTATACATGGACAAAATAGATATGGCATTCCTCAATATGAATCTATACCAAGTGGTCCATATATGCAGCATCACTATAGACCTCCTCCATATGAACATGTGTATGATCAATATCATCCATATATGCAACATGCTCCTCCTCCAATTGGTGCTTCAAGCATGGGGTATCGTCCAAGAAGTCGATCTCCATCTAAGAACAATTTGGAGCAACAAATCAGGGAGTTACAAAAGAAAATGGAGGACATAAATACACCAAAGCCAACATACACAATGAGAGACATATGTCCTTATCCATTTGACAGGAGCATTCCAATGCCTCCATTTCCTACACACTTTGTGATGCCTAAGTTTGATAAGTATAGAGGAAAAGGGGATCCTAAGGCACACATAAGATATTTTTTCACAGCTTGCATTGAGGTAGTAGCAGAAGAGACATATTTGATGAGATTATTCCCACAAAGCCTAGGTGATCAAGCTATGGAATGGTTCTCCCAACTCCCACCTGGTATTAAGTCATGGGGTGATCTAGCAGAGGCATTTATTAAACATTTCTCCTGCAACATAGAGACAGACATATCAGTCACTACTTTGTGCAACACCAAGAAAAAAGAGGGAGAGTCTTTTGCATCATTTTTACAAAGATGGAGAAATCTAGCTAGCAGATGCTCTTGTGAAATTCCACAAAAACAAATGGTAGAAATGTTCACCCAGAATGTTAACAAAGACATTGGCTATGATCTAAGGAAAGCTTGTTTGTCCACCTTCAAGGATGTCATTGAAAAAGGCTTAGCAATAGAAAAGGTCCTAATTGAACAAGGAGTCATTAAGATATTTAAGGAAAACAAAGATGACTTTAAGGGAAAAGACAAGCCGAGATTTTGGAACAAAAACAAGAACATAGTCAATGATGGTGTTGTTGACGCCAACACAGTGCAACCCAAATTCATCTTTTCGGGATCAAGTTCTACAAACAATCAAGTGAATACTCAAACAACTTCTAGATCATGAAGGAAGTACACCCCATTGGGAGAACCACTTGAGTCAGTTTTCAAAAAGCTAGTGGCAAACAAAGTAATCACAATTCCAGATTTTCCTCCATATGAGCCAAAGGTCAAACCAAATTGGTGGAATGATGATGAATATTGTGAATTTCATAAGAGCAAGGGACATAAGACAGGAAATTGTCATCGACTGAAGAACATCATACAAGATCTCATTGATAGAGGTGACATTGAGATTGAGGGACACTCATCCAATCAAGAACATGAGATGTTCAAGGAACCATTCCCAAAACATGACAAAGGAAAAGCTAAAGCCACAGAGGATCAAACCAACTATACCAGAGCATCCTACAACTATGATTCAACCATCAATCACATCTCAATGGACAGCTATGTCTCTACCATTATCATCAAGGACAAAATGCCTGAGAATTCTACCCAGAGACCCAAGATCATTCTGAAAGGTATTAGATCTTCTTCCGAACCTACCTCTGAGTGTAATGTTACAACTCCTCATGGTAAATTCACTTTGCAGGGTGCTCCAGCCAAGAACACCGCTTCCTTATCAACCAAGCCTGAGTATGACCTTGTAGAACAATTAGGGAAGACACCCGCACTCATCTCCATCCTTGAGCTATTATGCATATCCCCCACTCATAAAGCCATTCTTGACAAAATCTTGAGAGATACTACCATTCCTACTGATATGAATGTGGACCAGTTTCAAGCCATGGTGGGATACCTCTCCGTTCCACATTCCCTTACTTTCACAGAAGCCGATGACGCCTCCGTAAGTCAGCCACATAATGAACTACTACATGTTGAACCCTTCATACACAAACATAGAATAAAATGAGTCCTGATAGATGGAGGAGCTGGTATAAACATTTGTACATTGAGCACAATTAAACAATTGGGATACTTTGATAAAGCTGTGAATTCTACAAATCAAATCACCATCAAGGCATATGATGATGAAGAGCATTCTTCCAAGGGCACAGTCACCTTGCCTCTCAGAGTTGGGCCAGTTACAAAGGATGTGGTTTGTCAAGTCTTGGATCTAGATCTCACTTATAATATATTGCTAGGACGTCCTTGGATTCATGAAATGAGGGCAGTCCCATCCACATATCACCAATGCATTAAGTTTCCTCATAATGGAGTGGAGGTAATAGTTAACGGCGATCCTAATCCGTTGATATACTGCAATAACCTGAGATCAAAAACTGAGACCATCGTTCCCAGTAATCATGAAGTTGTTCCTTCCTCGGCATACAATGATACTGAGTCATTAAAACCTTTGACATCAAAACAAGGTGAGCTTAAAGGCAAGTTTCAAGACAAAGGCATGGGGGAATACACTTTAAATCAGACCATGTACCTACGGCAAGTCATGAGTTCCCCAAAAGAATATGGAAGACCACATCCTAACAAGCAAGTATCCATCATGATACTCAAATGGGACCCTACTACCTTTCAAAGATGGGGTGAACTGGAAGAGGAAGATCTATACAAAATGCTTTACAAAGACATTGAAGATGACACACCAGATCACATCAGTCTACCATGTGAGAAATATGGCAAAGGCTTCAAAATTCTACAAAAATTTGGGTATGATGGAAAAAGCCCTCTTGGGTTATGAAAGGAAGGCATCATTGAACCTTTACAACCTGAATTGACATTCAAAAAGGAATGCTCGAAAGGACTTGGTTTCCTGACTTCCAAGGTCCACACTCAAAAGATAGAAGAAGCCTTACAAATCAAAGCTGCCAAAATTCAACAAGAGGATCACTATTCCATAGACTCCAATGAATGGGAATGGGGTTCAGATAAGTCCTCCAGTGACTACGAGCTCACCGAGACATTCAGAGAGCCAGATGAACCCATAGAAGAAGAGGAATTTTATAACAAGTTTAGAGTTGGTCAAGAAATAACCCATGAGGATTCCACACAGTCCTTGTCTCAAGGTCCCAGGTTGAAATCACATAGGATGAGGACACCAGTACCAGAATGCGCTACTAGTGATGATAATTTGGATTCGCTCACGATCGAGACTGATGAGGAGAGTGCCATCGATGACCGCGATAATTACCTTGACATACCCGAATATAACTGCATCTTCACTCTTAGCCCTGCTAACTTTGAAGACATTAACGGCCTTCCCCTTGTTCACCACCAACTCATTGACTAGGATCATGAAGGACCTGCACAATTTGACACATTCCAAAATGATGAAGCTTTTATTGACTATCTGGGCATACGAGATGATCTCCCCCCTGGGGACCATAAAGCGAGATACACTATAGAACTCAATAGCGTGGCATATTTTGGTGAGGGTGTCAGACCTTCCAGTCGCAAAAATGAGAAAATAAGAACAAATCAAGGGTCTTATGGTGAAAACCACACTGTGGCGCTATCTGACCCCAAAAAAGTAAAAAGAAAGGATGTATCTGAGGGCGAAAACCTCTCCGAGGCACCCAAAGATGGAAGGCTCGACATTCTCCCAGTATCCTATGAGGAAAAGTCATCCATGTTGGTAGAAGAGACTATTAAAACAAACATTGGTACAGAAGAGGTTCCACACAACATATTCCTGGCTCAATCGTTGACAGAGTCAGAAAGGTCAAAATTCATAAGTTTCTTCAAAGATCGACAAATCAATTTTGCATGTTCATATGCTGATATGCCTGGATTAGATCCAGATTTGGTAATGCATCATTTGACAGTCAAACTAGGGGCAAAGCCAGTGAAACAAAAATTAAGAAAAATGCATCCACAAGTGGCATTACTAGTCAAAGCAGAACTTGAGAAAATTATTGGATGTCGTATTCATACGCCCAATTGATTATCCTGAATGGATCTCTAACTTAGTGCCTGTTAGTAAACCAGATTGCAGCATCAGAATATGTACAGATTTCAGAGACATCAACAAAGCTTCTCCAAAGGATAACTTCCCATTACCAAATATTGACTTGATTGTTGATCTCATAGTAGGACATGAAATGTTATCATTAATGGATGGATTCTTTGGTTATAATCAAATAAGGATCGCGCCTGAGGATCAACACAAAACATCATTCACTTGTCCTTGGGGAACTTTCTGCTAGAATGTCATGCCCTTCGGGCTAAATAATGCAGGTGCTACATATCAAAGAGCCATGACTACTATCTTTCATGATCTCATGCACATAATCATGGAAGATTATGTTGACGACCTCTTGGGAAAATCAATAGATAGAAATACACATTTGGACATACTTTCAGTCATCTTTGATCGGTTGGAAAAATACAAAGTAAGATTAAACCCCAAGAAATGTGTCTTTGGAGTAACCTCCGGGAAGCTTCTAGGATTCATTGTATCCAAAAGGGGAATCGAAGCTGATCCAGCAAAAGTCAAGGCCATCTTGGAGATGCAACCACCAAGAAATATCAGTCAACTTCGATCCTTACAAGGCAGACTCCAGTCCATATGAAGATTCATAACACAACTTGCAGATAAGTGTAATCCTTTTCAGCACCTGCTACATAAAACATCAAATTCAAATGGGATGATAACTGTCAACAGGCTTTCCAGATGCTCAAAGATTATCTTCTAAATCCGCCAGTTCTGATGCCACTAGTTCCAGATCAACCTCTGTTATTATACATATCAGCTACTCCAACAGCATTCGGGGCACTCTTAGCACAACAAATTGTTGAGGGCAAGGAAAAAGCAGTATACTATATCAGTCGCACATTGGTGGGATATGAGTTAAACTACACACCAATTCAGCGTGCATGTCTCGCCGTAGTCTTTGCTTCACAGAAATTACAACATTACATGCTCACTCATAAGACCAAGATGGTTGCAAGGATAGATCCATTGAAATATCTTCTCAATAAAGCAACACTTACTGGGCGACTGCCCAAATGGGTAATGATCCTGAGTGAATTCGACATCGAGTATGTGGACAGAAAATAAATAAAAGGACAAGCCATCATAGATCAATTAGCAGATGCTCCCATGATAGATGATGTTCCTCTAAGTTCAGAATTTCCAGATGAATCCATTTTAACAATGTCACATGCAAAGCCATGGCAATTGTACTTTGATGGCTCATACACACAACATGGGGCAGGAGCTGGCATCCTCTTTATAACTCCTCAAGGGGATTCTATACCAAAATCATACCACTTCTCATTTCCTTGCACTATCAATATAGCGGAATATGAGGCATTAACAATAGGATTATGGATCGCAGTTCAGTGGAAGATCCAGGAACTTCGTGTTTTTGGGGACTCTTAACTTGTAATCCGTCAAGTCATTGATGATTACCAAATAAAAGATGAAAAATTAATGCCTTACAAACAAATGGTGGATGACCTGAAACAACACTTCACAAAGATAGACTTTGAGCAGATACCAAGAGAGCAGAATTACGCCATAGATGCCATGGCTACAATTGCTTCCCTGATCGATCTACCTCCAAATGAGACTCGCTATGAGTTCTTGGTGGATAACCTTTTGGTTCCTTCATATGAGATCATGCCTACTAAGATGATATGTGTTGTCGGTCCCGAGTCCCAGTTATATGGTTCCATTTTCACATATCTTCATGACAATACCCTACCTCCTGATCTATCAAATAAGCAACGTCGCACTTTCATTCGCGAATCCTCTCGATACATCATTTTAGCTGATATCCTATACCGGCGAGGTCTAGATGGCACTCCTCTTAGATGTTTAGAAAGCGACGAAGCTCAGATTGCGTTACGAGAAGTGCATGAAGGGATATGTGGTCCACATGCTAGTGGTCCTACCTTGGCCAAGAAACTCATCAGGACTGGATATTACTGGCCCAATATGGAAAAAGACTCATATCAGTTTGTTAGGAAATGTAAGAAATGTCAAATTCATGGAGACCTCATACATGCGCTAGCACAAGAACTTCAACCAATTGCGTCTCCTTGGCCCTTTTGTCTGTGGGGACTCGATCTCATAGGCAAGATTCACCCTCCTTCCAATGGCCATATATTCATTATCACTGCCATAGAGTATTTTACAAAATGGATTGAAGTTGTGCCTCTCACACAAGTCACAGGAAAACAGATTGCTACGTTCATCCTCAACTATATCATTTGCCGATATGGTATTCCTGTTTCCATTATCACTGATAACGGGCATCCCTTCAAAAATCAAGATGTTCGTGAACTCTGTGACCACTTGCATATTTCCCATCGTTTCTCCACGCCATATTACCCCCAAGGTAATGGTCAAGTTGAGACATCTAACAAAACAATCCTTAAAATCCTCAAAAAGACAGTCAACGATGCTGGCCGTAATTGGCATATCCAACTTAATCCTGCACTTTGGGCCTACCGTACAAGTGTTCGCACACATACAGGAGCTACACCCTATTCACTTGTCTATGGCACTGAAGCCATCTTGCCTATTGAGGTCGAGCTACCCTCTTTACGAGTCTCTTTGCAAAACATCATCAGTGATGAAGACTATAGGGTCTCATGCTTACAAGAGCTTGAACTACTGGATGAACGAAGACAAACTGCTTTTAATCATCTCAAGGCTTACCTACAACGAATGTGTCGCAGCTACAATCACAAGGTCAAGCCTCGCACATTTGAGGTAGGTGATTTCGTTCTCAGAGAAAACCCCAAAAATCAGCAAGACAGAGAGAAGAAGGGCAAGTTTGAACCAAATTGGCTTGGTCCTTATATCATTACAACAGCATATGGATCTGGGGCATATCAGCTCTCAACTATAGAAGGTGAACCTTTGGAGGATCCTATCAATAGCATGCACCTTCTCAGGTTTTACACATAGCTCTTCAGAGTATCCTAATTCAAAAATACAAAAAAATCAAAAAATTCAAAAATACAAAAAAAATTATAAAACAACAAAATCATTACTTGGTGAAAACCTGGCAAACAGGCGCCTTGTGACACAAAAAACATTGAAAAATTGAAAAAAGTAAAGAGAAATAATTTCGTCCAATGGTGAAAACCACTTCGGTGGCGCCCTGGGCAAGTACCATGGTGAAAATTGGGTCACTAGAGCCATGCGTAGAGACATTGCTCCTCCCTCCTTCAGGATTCACTTTCATCCTTTCACTTTGCACACACTCACAACCTATTCGTTCATAATAAACTTACCCATTCCCATAATGGCTTGTTATTGATCTACCCAAGATTGGTTAGCCATTCATAATAAACCTCCCTTTTCATCCCTTTGCATCCATAATAAATCAGATCCTATCTGTGGTTAAGGCAAATCCTATGTCTAGTGATGGGTGTGGAACTGAGAACATCACATGTTTCAAGGAGTACAGTTTCTTCTAGCTTCCTTCAGTCTATCCATGCACAATTCGCAATAAAGCAGCATCTGCATCACAGATCCACAATAAAGTTTCATCTTCTCTGCAATAAAGTATCAATTTCATGGATTCAGTTAGTTTCAGATGAGACATAGCAGCAACAATGGGCTTCAACAAATCAAATCTGTCAACAGACTCAGACAACATTATGGTTCCGTGCTATCTATCCTTTTTGTGAAAGTAAACATTGTGACCACAATCAAATAAGACTTATACAAGTGACAAGAGACACTAAACTTGAGGACTACAGTGGATGTTGGTGTCGAATCTTGGTTTTCTTTTGATTTTATCTTTTGGTGACATGTCTTTTAGCTTTTCCAAGATGTCTCTGACTAGAGATTTTATCTCCAGGATGTCTTTGACTAGAAAGGCGAGGATGGGGTATCGTCACCTATTTTTCTTTTGCTTTCTGTGGATTGTCTCTTAGTAATGCTATGACTTGTCCAAGGATATGAGGAAACTGAGAGTCTAGTATGAACTGGGGCATTCCTTGTTTGTGACTATCTTATCTTCATGCAAACAAGTACAATGACTTTCTGGGTCAAACATATGCCTCAATTGTCATAACCTATTTTGCCATAATAAAGCTCAATGATGATAATGCAGAAGAAGCTCTTTCACTTTCATATCTTCAATCTTCCATCCCCCTTTCTTGATTGACTTCCATCGTCCTTCTCGAGTCCGCGTAGCCTGCTATCACATGATTGAGTATAATGACACACCAAAAACATTTGCATTTCATGTAGTTTCACCTGCATTACCACATATAAGCATTTCATACATACATATAGATATCACATCCTGCACACAACTCATATTAGCACAATTTACATTTGCATTATCATATTCATCTGCATTTCATACATTCACATTTGCATTGGCATACACATATTAAAAACATAAAGGAACAAAAATATTGCATTGCATCATGTACATATTTGCATCCATATCATAAGAATCACATAGAAGCATACATCATAAAACATATAGAAGTATCACATAGGTACACATGCATATAGCTACCGCAAACATGAATCATCTCATATATATATATATATAAAGCGTCATGATACAATGATGTCAAAAAATCATATGGCTACAATCATTCGAAGGTGTCTACATCATCATACAAAAATGGTACAATACTGATACATAGGGAGCTCTCTATGGCTATGATGAACTCCCTCCCTCAGAGATGCCTGGCCTTGACGGAATCTAAGCCCCTAAAGGACCTGCCCCAGGATCATCCCTCCTGTCCCCTCTATCTGGTGGTGGTGGAGGACCCATAACCCCACCACTCGATGCCTATCTCCTCTGGCTCCCTCCCATCGCTGTCACTGTCCGTGATGGTCTATGGAAGCTCCTCACCCACTGATCCGCTAGCACTGCACCATAATAGAGATCCCGCCAGTAGGAAATCTCCTCCCCTGCCCGTAGAACATAGGCATATTCGGTCCCTATGTCCTCTGCTACCTGCCTCCTAGCCCTCAGTACTGTCTCAGCCTCTGTATAGCACTGAATGGCCTGGTCTTGCTCCCGCTCAGTATCTTGGAGCCGCCTCCTGAGCCTATCCCTCTCCCTCTCCAACTCCTGAATCTCATCTGCCTGTCCCTGGCAGATCTCCCTCAGCTCCATCAACTCATCCTCCTCTGCATCAGCTCCTTGTGGCTCTGCCTATGGCTCCCCTTGTACGGGTGCCTGCCCCTATGCTTGTGCCTGTACTAGTACCTGTCCCTATATTTGTCCCTGTCCCTGTACCTACACCTATCTAGGACCCTGTGTTGCTGGCACCTATAGCGGCAATCCACCGCGACCCCTCACCACCTGAGCTTGTCTCTCCTCTCCACCCTCCCTCCACGGTGCAACCCTCCTCTCTCCAACTGCTCCCCTCCTCCTCCTTCGGCCTCTACCACCATCATCTGCACCATCATCATCATCCCCACCACCATCTCCATCTAATGGCTCTCCTGGATCCGTCAGGCGTGGGAATGGATGCTCAACCCAGTATGTTGTGTACTCAGCATCCATGCTGGCATCCTCAATCTCTGGCCACATGTCCCAGGGTAGGGGCATCATCTCTACAAGCTGTGTAATAGCCTGATCATATGATAATAGGGACCCAAACTGCACCTGATCTCTCACAGTCCGTGCATACATGCCTGAGCCCCGTGGCATCCACTGAATCCTGCCAAACTGCCTACCAACCTTGTCCACTAGCTCCCTCTCCATGACATAGGGCATCCACCCAATCAGGTACCTGCTCCGGAAGGTGTAGGAAAGCTCAACCGCATCATCCTCCCACTGCTCACATCCCTGGTATGGCCTCCATATGACCATGTCAATGTCATCAATCACCTGCCGCTAGTGGTCTAACCTGCCAATCCGTGGCTGCGATGTGATCATGTCGTATAGGTGAACAAAACTGTGTCCATGACCTCTGCCTCTGAAGTGTATTGGTCTCATCACTGGCAGATGCTCATAAGCCCACACCTACAACAATGTGACCCCACAGCCCAATCCCACTGATCCGTGGTATACAAACTGATGCAGCTCATAGTAGAGGTGTGCCAGCACACACGGTCCCCAGACATATCTAGTGTGCTGTGTCACCAGTGTCTCTAGTGCTCCTCCCCAGCCCATAGCCAACCCCCGTGTCGCCCTATCTAGACACAGGAACCCAGTGATCACTCCTCCTATCACTGCCGACAGCGCTAGCCCTATAGCTATCATAGTATCCCAAGCCACATGTCCTGCCCTCATCTCCAGTCCTGGGTCCTGGAACACTCGTCTCAGGGCCTCCCTGTCTCCATCTCGATTGTATGGGATCAGCTCCCCATCGATCAGTATCCTCAAGATCCTATATACATCCTCGAGGGTGACTGTCATCTCCCCCATCAAAAAATGAAATGTACATGTCTCGGAGTGCCATCTCTCTGCCAGCGCAGTCAACAGTCCCATGTTCGCCCGAAACTCAGGCACATACAACATATGTCTCAGACCCATAGTCTCAATCGCAGCTCGCTCCTCGGCTGTCAGCTTAGGTTGCAATCTCTGATTCGATGGGAATCTCTCCCGTGACTCCAGCATAGGCAAATACTCCTGCAGTCAAGCAAATCAATCATGTCAGTCATCGTGGCATTCACTGTTCATCACAAAATACTACTTTTTATCTAAATGCATATGGCATTTTATCCTAGTGACACTCACTGTTCATCACAAAGTGTTGCTATCTATCCTAGTGACACTCACTATTCATGACAAAGTGTTGTTGATTATCCTAGTGGTACTCCCTGTTCATCACAAAGTACTACGAGTGTTGCACTCCCTGTTCATCACAAAGTGCTGCTCACATTTGCACTCCTTGTTCATCACAAAGTGCTGCTCATATTTTAGCACTCCCTATTCATCACAAAGTACTCTATCTTGGTACTCACTGTTCATCACAAAGTGCCTTGATCTATTCTAGTCTTCCCTAGAGGACCTGCTTGAGTGTATCCTCTCAGCAGCTTATCCAATCGACAACGTATGTTCATCACAGAACTGTCGATTTCACCTAGAAGATACAAATTCACATTTTTTGACACAAACACGCTTACCTGACATAAACGTGCTTAAAGACTTCACAGATGCACCTGACAAACACAAACGTGTCTATGCTCTGCACAGACGCGCCTGGGCGACATAGAAATGCCTTCTTGCCACAGACGCGCCTACACATCACAAACACGGCCGCATTTGGTACAGACGTGGTTTCCATCACAAACGCGCCTAGCACAAACACAGACGTGCCTCGCGAGCATGGACGCACCTGGCACCAATGCGGACTCGCTTGGATGTTTTTGGACATTTTTATGGACCCTATTCTAAGCGCATTTATTGCCCTATGTACCATGCATTAATGACAATAATAAATGCATCAAAGTACGAGGAGGTTTGGTGGTACTTATCGGCTCTCCTGCCTCTACTGGCCTTTGGAATCGGCGAACGCGATCGAATCTATGAACGAAGGCCATTGCTGCTGATTGTTGCTGCTTTATTTTCACTCTACACTCTGCTCTCGTGGATGTGTAGATGACAATGAGGATGTATTTTCCCCTGTGGTCTATCTTATAGACTACCCTAGCCCTAGCCCTCGTCGCCTGAGTCAGCCTTCTTCATCCTGTGACTTTGTCACTTTATCCGGTCAGTCCATTCTATCTCGTCTTTCTTATTGAGAGATTGTCTACGATCTTTTCAAACATTTTCATCCATTCTCTTGAGGGGGCATATCATTCCCATCTTGGGGCAACTCTGTATCAGTTCATATTATCTTCTTTGAAACAATGCGACAAGCCGCATTGTCTCAAAGAGGGGCAAAATGTAGACACCCAAAATTGTCAAGTCTGATTAAATAAATTATTTATTTAATTACTTTAGCCTAATTCTTCTATTAATTAAATAAATCTTTATTTATTTAATTAATTCATTTATCCTCTTCTAGCCTTATTTCTCATTTAAATAAATACATTTATTTATTTAAATTATCCTTTTCCTAAATTAAATAGATATCTTATTTATTTAATTGATCCCACTTCTTCTATTAATTAAATAAATCTTTATTTAATTAATTCATTAACCTTTTCTACCCATGACACATGTCATTCATCTCTTAATTCCTACACTACCTACCCCTTTCATTATTTTATTATTTCTTTTACCTACCCTCTAATCATAGCCAACCTCCTTTTACACCTCTCAATCTTATCCCTCCATTTCATATTGTGTCTTCTATATAAGGAGATACTTCCTTCATTATCAAACCCTAATCATTCATCCTACTCATCTTAAAGACTTGACTACACTACAATCCTACTTGCAACCACATTCCTTTCTTTGTTGAGCTCTTGTGCACACATAAAATCTGAGAGCAAATATATCAAGCAAGATCAATGGAGATAGGAAGAATGGAGATCAAAACCCTATTGGACATGTGATGGTATAATCTTTGTGATTTCATTTGATTTGCGTTGTCTTAGGTAATCTTCATATGTTATGGTGGATCTTTATTGTTTTTAGGCTAGGGTTTTGTGGTTGAATTCATTTAGCCTTTCAATATCGTTATTATTGTTATCCATTTTCACCATATACAGTTTCAACCACTAGTGTTAGGAAAGCAACCAAACCCGTTGTAACTCTGGCTATTAGAGGCAAGATGTGAAATTTGAATTTCCCCACTAAAAGGTATTTTGATATTTTCCAAGCAAGTCGTTCTCCGAATGAAAGTATATTCAAATGAGGCCAACAATCAAATCATGATTCTTCCTAAGCCCATATCTCATTTTATGAAACATAATTAATTCTCCATTTGATAATTGATTTTTGTAGAAACCCTCTTTTAGACTACTTCCAATACTAGTCTATAAAAGGATTAGCTAGGTAGGTTGATAGAGGACACAATATCAAGCATTGGAGAGCACACATCCATAAAAATGATGCATGACTCTATTCGGATCTGAGAACACTAAGAGGGGGGGGGGGGGTGAATCGATGTTCTACTAGAATGAACATTTTTTAACCTTCTAAACCATGCATATATGTATCGGTAAACAAATAAGCATATAAGAAGAATAAAATAAACCATCCACATAAATGAACACCATAACACATAGAATTTATACGTGGAAAACCTCAATGAGGAAAAACCATGATGGGATTTGTGACCCACAATATCAGTTCACTGGCCATATGAAAAGATATTACATAAAATAGGAGCATGCCCTTGCAGGAAGGCACACTCCCTAGAGCATATTGCTCATCACTAAAGAGCCTCACTAATTATAAGCTTTCTGCCAAAATAAATTACTAAATATGAACTCAAGAGTGCATCTAATATGCTAGACAAAGTTCCAGTTCTGGTTCTTCTCTATACCGGTTCACAAACTTGAACTATTACCAGTATTACTTCTCCTTTAGGAATGCTTTCCAAGCTATCTGTAGATCATTGCATGATATAATGTTTGCATACAAAAATGATATCCATACATATATTTCACATCTCACAGTTCTGCTATACCTATATATGTTTATTACAATACCATCATAATCATCCTTTTAAATTGACCTAGCAGATTGACTTATATACCTATTACATGTTATGCCTTATGTCGGCTTACAATGCATTTACAAAAGATATTCAATATCGACATCATTAATAATTAGAAAATGATTTATAAAATAAATCTTACTTGATGTCGACTTCCTTGAAGTATCGATGTCGGTGTCGGTGCCGGTATAGGTCTGAATGCTTTCAATGTCGATATCTATTGGTAAATTCCTCCTAGTGCTCGTTTGTGACTTCCATCAAATCTTCTTACCATCAATGACAACAAAATGAATCCAATGAGTTTCAATTGCCAACAATCTCCCCATTTGGCATTGATGGCAACACTCATGTGAAAATTGGATTCCATGTCGGTGTGCTCCCCCTGAGAAATACACTCCATATACTCCATCTGATAATATTTTCTCTGATATTTTCCACATATGTACATACTCCCCCTTTGAAATTAATGCCATAAATCTGACAAAAATATCAAAGTAATGATATAAACTCAAAATCTCAAAGCTGACTACTCCCCTTGAGTAGTAGCACCATTCATCAATTCCAGAATGAATAATGTCTCTAATAATACATGCTAGACTAATGAAAAACTTCATCAATCAAGTCTCTGTCAGAGGGGCAGAAACCCCTAACCTATCTCTCAAATACTCAAATGATTCCTTAGACAATGGTTTAGTGAATATGTCTGCAATCTATTCTTTAATGTTCACATAAACCAATTTGACTTCCTTCACTTCTACCTTGTCCTTCAGAAAGTTATACTTTATTGAAATATGCTTAGTCTTAGAGTGAAATACTGGATCCTTAGACATGTCAATAGCTGCAGAGTTATCATAGTAGATAACTACCGGTTCACTATAATTTAATCTGATATCTTTCAACATTTGCTTCATCCACAAAACTTGAGTGCAAATAGTTGATTCTACAACATACTTAGCTTTTACAGTATATAAAGAAATGCATGATTTTTTTTTTCTTATCCATGAAACAAGTTTCTTTCCAAGAAAGAAAGCTCCACTAGAAGTGCTCTTCCTGTTAATAGTATCACCTACCCAATCTGAGTCAGTATATGCACATAAAGTGAAATTATCATCTCTCAAATACCATAAACCATATTTTGTTGTTCCTTGCAGCTACCAGATTATTCTTTTTACTACACATTCATGATTTTTTTTAGGATTACTTTGATATCTTGAAACAATACTTATTGCATTCATATTATCAGGTGTAGTTTGAGTTAGATATAATAGACCACCAATCATAGATTTATACCTTGTCAGATTTACCGGTGTAGAAGTATCCTTGATAGATAATTTCTCACTTGTAACCATAGGAGTACTTATCGTTTTAGAATTCTCCATAACAAATTTTTTTAACAATTCCCTCAAATACTTAGTTTGACAGATTAAAATCCCTTTGTTAGTTTGAGTAATCTGCAAACCTAAGAAAAACTTCATCTCACCAATCATGGACATTTCAAATTCACTTTTCATGTTGTTAGCAAATTCTGTGCACAATTTCTCTTCTCCTCCAAAAATGATATCATTAACAAAAACTTCAATAATCAGAATATCACTTTCACTGATCTTATAATATAGATTACTATCAGAACTATATTTAGTAAAACCAAGCTTCAAAATATATTTATCCAATCTTGCATACCAAGCTCTAGGAGCCTGTTTCGAACCATATAAAGCTTTCTTCAATCAGCAAACCATATCTTTATCATTTGTCAATGAATATCCATTAGGTTGCTCAATGTAAACTTCTTCCTCAAGCTCACCATTAAAAAATATACATTTAACATCCATTTGATAAACCTTGTAGTTCTTATAAGTTGCATAGGCAAGAAATAGTCTAACTGCTTCAATTCTAGCTACAGGTGCAAATGTCTCACCATAATCAATTCCTTCCATTTCAGAATATCCTTTACAAACCGATCTACCCTTGTTTCTTATAACATGACCATTCTCATTCAGTTTATTTCTAAAAAAGCCATTTAATTCCAATAACATTCTTATGTTTAGGTTGGGGAACTAAAGACCAAGTTTCAATCTTTTCTATTTGATCTAATTCATCTTCCATAGCCTTTAACCAATGTTTATCCTTGCCGGTTCAACTTGAAAAATAAGACATACCTCTTCATTTGCAAGTTTTCTTCTTGTCATAACTCCCTTGTTTCTATCTCCAATGATTTGATCTTTAGGATGATTTAATCTTACATAGCTTGGTGTCTTTTGAACTTCAGGTTCACTACTCTGATTATCAGTCACAATTGAATTTTCTGATTGTACCAGTGTAACTGTTTTAGCTTCCTGTACTAGTTGAGGTATTGTTGGTTTTGTTATGATCATTTCCATTGTCGGTTCCCTTTCATATGATATAGAATGATTTTTGTACTTCATCCACTTTTACATTAGCACTCTCAACAATTTTCTACAATCTTTTGTTATAACATCTATATGGTTTTCTCTGAATTGAATATCCAAGAAATATCCCTTCATCACATATAGGATCAAACTTTCCAATTGAATCATCTCTTTTGATATAGCATTTACTTCCAAATATTCTGAAATACTTAACACTAGGTGTATGTCCAAACCATAGATCATAAGGGGTCTTACTGGTTTCACCTTTAATGTGAACTCTGTTGAATGTGTAGACTGATGTACTCACTGCTTCTCTCCAGTAGATATGAGGCAATTTGGCTTCCATCATCATAGATCTAGTTGAATCCAAAATGGTTATGTTCTTTCTTTCAACTACTCCATTTTGTTGAGGAGTCCTCGGTGCAGATAGCTGTCTACTGATTCCATTTGTCTCACAATAACTGTTAAATTAATGAGAAGTGAACTCACTCCCATGATCTGATCTTAGACATTTGATTTTCAATCTAGTTTCTATTTAAAACCTTCACTTTAAAGATCTTCAATTTCTTAAAAGCTTCAAACTTCTCCCTTAGAAAAGTCATTCACATCATTCTAGAATAGTCATCAATAATCAGCATGAAATACTTATCACCTTGAAAGCTTCTAGTCCTTGCTAGACCACATAAGTCAGTGTGAATCAAATAAGGTACATCATTAGATTTATCATGTATGCTCTTAAAAGAACTTCTGACTTGCTTACCCAATTGACATTCCTTACATATCCGATTATGAGGCTTCATAATCCTAGGTATATCTCTAATTGTCTTAGTTGAATTTATCTTAACAATGCAATAAAAATTAACATGACACAACCTCTTATGCCATAGCCAACATTCATGAATATGAGAAATCAAACATGTATTATTACCAGTGTTCAAGTGAAAGATGTTACTTCCAGTTTGAATACCGGTTGCAATTTCCAAACCATTCTTGTTAATGATTTTACATTTTCTATATTTAAATTGATGTTGAAAACCGTTATCAACTAATTGACCAACACTCAAAATATTATGCTTCAAACCTTCTATATAATAGACATTATCAGTATCATGCTTGGCATCCAAAGAAATAATACCTCTATCTTTGATCATACATGCCTTGTCATCTCCAAATCAGACTTGACCACCATTGTATTCTTCCAGGGACAAAAATTTCCCTTTATCTCCATTCATATGGTGTGAGCATCCACTATCAATTACTCATTCATCTTTATTTTCAACTTTTGCTGCCAGGGCCTTTTCTTCTTTTTTGATAGCCAATTCTGGTTCATCTTCCTTTAAAGCATTAAACACCCATTCTTTTCCATTTCCAAATCCACTAGTTGAGTCTTCTGTCGGTTCATCTCTAGAGTCATCAGTTACTCCTTCCTCATCCACTATGTAGCATTATTTATACTTCTTGAATCTATATCTGTTCGGATTAGGCTTAAAATATTTCTTAACTCTTGCCTCAAACCTTGCATTCCTTTTAGGACATCTAGATGCAAAATGACCAATCTTATTACATGCAAAATATTTAAAAGGTTCTTTTCCTTCATACTTACTTCCAGTTGGTCGTTTAGTTATTCTTCTAGCAAATAAGGCTTCAAGTTTCTCAAGCTTTTCATCTTCTTTCCTCATTTCTTTAAGTTCTTTTGCATATAGGGCTCTCCAATCACTCTTGCCAGTAGATGTTGATGATGATGCATGAAAAGTAGGTTTAGACTTTACAACTCCAGAAGATCCAAATTCTTCAAGCTCAAAAGCAGATAATTCCCAAATCAGAATGTCTCTGTTAACTGAAGTGTTTGCCATTGTTCTTAACTCTTTAATAGCAGTTGCCTTCATCTTGTAAGCCGGTGGAAGGGCTCTCAAGAATTTGGAAACTATTTCATCTTCACTTAGAAATCCTCCACAACATTGAATTCACATAACAATCTCATTTTCTCTTTCCATAAACACAACAATTCTTTCATTATCTTCCATTTTCAAATTTTCATATCTTACCCGGTTACCATCAAGTTTAACAATTTTTGATAGTAGGATCACCTTCATTCAAAGTTTGCAATTTGTCCCATATAACCTTAGCCGATGATTTGTCAGTCAGTCCCATAATCTGCTGATCAGTAAGTGCACATAAGAGGGCTTCTCTAGCTCTACAATCATTGAAAATATTCTTATCCAGGTCTGCAAGAGCAGGATTGCCAGATGTCGTATCATAACGTGTGTATCCTTTCTCCCCAAATATCCTTGCCAATACATCTAAGATGAGTCTCCATCCTCATCTTCCATATTCCATAATTTGTTCCATCAAGTTTAGGGATTTCTCTTCTAAAAATAGCTATTGGTGGATTAGTAGTGTTAGTTGCCATAGGATCTACCTCAATCAATTAAGCTTCTACAAAAGAGGACCAAAGCTCTGATACAAATTGTTGGGATTTGAGAACACTGAGAGGGGGGGGGGGGGTGAATCAATGTTTTGTGAGAATGAACAGTTTTTAACCTTCTAAACCATGCATGTATATACCGGTAAACAAATCACCTTATAACATGAAGCAAATAAAGCATCCATATAAATGAACACCATAATACATAGAATTTATACGTGGAAAACCTCAATGAGGAAAAACCATGGTGGGATTTGTGACCCACAATATCAGTTCACTTGCCATATGAAAAGATATTACCTAAAACAAGGGCTTGGACTTGAAGGAAGGCACACTACCTAGAGCATACTGCTCATCACTAAAGAGCCTCACTGACTACAAGCTTTCTGCCAAAGTAAATTACTAAATATGAACTCAAGATTGCATCTACTATGCAAGATAGAGTTTCGGTTCTGGTTTTGCTCTGTACCGATGCACAAACATGAACTATTACCGGTATTACTTCTCCTCTAGAAATGCTTTACAAGCTATTTGTAGATCATTGCATGATATAATATTCGCATACAAAAATGATCTCCATACATATATTTTGCATCTCACAGTTTTGCTATACCTATATATGTTTATTCCAATACCATCATAATCATCCATTTAAATTGACCTAGCAGACTGACTTATATACCTATTACATGAAACGTTGTTCAAATTACTTTCTTCCAACACTCCCCCTTAATTTCTACCATTAATATTTTAGACATCAACAATATCCAATTTTTCTTTTTAATATTAAAATTTCTTTATTGAACCTAGGAACTCCCATGATTTTGTTGGGATGCTCTAACCATGAGCTCTAATACCAACTTCAAGGAAAATAAAACTAAAAGTATATACAACAGATAAAGAATTTTTTTTATTGATTATTAAAATCATAGAGAAAACATTGCCTCTTTAAAGAGGATTTAACTAGAACTAAGAATTAGAAGACCAAATAGAGATAGAACACTATAATCCAACAAACTGAAGACATGGACAACAAGTTTAAGATGTGGAGGACAACATAGTAGACTTTTAGGAAATGTGAGAATGAATTTGTAGTTCAATTTCAATTGTTTGCCTATGTGGAGGAAACTTGGGATAAATTACTTTCTTACAACATTTCAGACTACTTCTAGTACTATTCTATAAAAGGATTAGCCAAGTAGCTTGACAGAGGCCACTATCTCAAGCATTGGAGTGCACACGTCCATAAAAATAAATCATGAGTCTTCCACTCTCAGTAGTAAGGTAATGTTAGCTACTAAGTGAGTTGTAACACAAACAAAATTTAAAAATCACTAAATCATCAAAATAAATTGCATTGTGTTTTTCTTTACACAAGTCCTTGAGACCCATTCTCTAACTGTCATATGTAATCATGGATTTTTATTTTATTCATGTGATTACTTTCTTTGAACATTATTTCAATCTTTATTTTGTGAGGTTTTATTTTTCAAGAGAACTCCTTTCATTTTTTTAATGCATAAAGCAATATCATTGGAATTTCCCCAACCTCATGGCACCTAATCCTTCACCATAATGATTTAAAAGGAAACATAAATCTTTTTTCTATTTCTTATGAAATTGTTAGTTTAACCTTTTGAATGGTTATGGAGTATCATCTTTGATTTTGAACCCCTTTTAGTATTCACTTTGATTAAATGACCTATTTTGCAAGCCCATTGCCATGTTGGCTCTTTTGCTGGCCAATGGTGCTTTATTTAATAAAATAATTATTGATAATATTTGAAATGTCCTAAGCCATTGGGGCAAGGATAAATTGGTGGAGGCTGTGGTTCATTTCCTTGTGGATATACCATTTTTCAATTTGACTGTTGTCATTTTCATTATATTTGCATTAGATTTTGTTATGGTTAATACACAACATTAATGAAATCTTTCAAAAGCTCTGGTTGGGCCCACACTTGCCACATTAGACAATTCCTATCAAATGGATTCCCTGTCAGTATACTCCCCCTGAGCAATACACTCCATATACTCCATCTGATAATATTTTCTCTGATATTTTTCATTATGTACATACTCCCCCTTTGAAATTAATGCTATAAATCTAACAAAAATATCAAAGTAATGAGATAAACCTTTGAATCTCAAAGTTGACTACTCCCCCTGAGTAGTAGCACCACTCATCAGTGCCAGAATGAATAATGTCTCTGATAATACATGCCATACTAATGACAAACTTCATCAATCAAGTCTTTGTCAGAGGGACGGAAACCCCTAACCTGTCTCTCAGATACTCAAATGATTCCTTAGAAAAAGGTTTAGTGAGGATGTCTGCAATCTGTTCTTTAATGTTCACATAAACCAATTTGACTTCCTTTGCTTCTACCTTGTCCTTCAGAAAGTTATACTTTATTGAAATATGCTTAGTCTTAGAGTGAAATCCCGGATTCTTAGACATGTCAATAGCTACAGAGTTATCACAGTAGATAACTACCAGTTCACTATAATTTACTCTGATATCCTTCAACATTTTCTTCATCCAAAAAAATTGAGTGCAATTAGTTGCTTCTGCAACATACTTAGCTTCTGCAGTAGATAAAGAAATGCATGACTGTTTTTTTCTTATCCATGAAACCAGTTTCTTTCCAAGAAAGAAAACTCCACCATAAGTGCTCTTCCTATCATCAGTATCACCTGCCCATTCTGAGTCACTATATGCACATAAAGTTAAATCATCATCTCTGGAATACCATAAACCGTATTCCGTTGTTCCTTGCAAATACCAGAATATTCTTTTTACTGCACATTCATGAATTTTTTTAGGATTACTTTGATATCTTGAAACAATACTTATTGCATTCATAATATCAGGTCTAGTTTTAGATATATATAATAGACCACCAATCATAGATTTATACCTTGTCGGATACCGATGTAGAAGTATCCTTGATAGATAATTTCTCACTTGTAACCATAGGAGTACTTATCGGTTTATAATTCTCCATACCAAATTTTTTTAACAATTCCCTCAAATACTTAGTTTGAGAGATAAAAATCCCTTTATCAGTTTGAGTAATCTGCCAACCTAAGAAAAAATTCATCTCACCAATCATGGACATTTCAAATTCATTTTTCAAGTTGTTAGCAAATTTTATGCACAATTTATCTTCTCCTCCAAAAATGATATCATCAACAAAAACTTCAATAATTAGAATATCATTATCAGTGATCTTATAATATATATTACTATCAACATTGGCTTTAGTAAAATCAAGCTTCAAAAGACATTTATCCAATCTTGCATACCAAGATCTAGGAGCCTGTTTCAAACCATATAAAGCTTTCTTCAATCTGCAAACCATATCTTTCTCATCTGTCAATGAGAATCCATTATGTTGCTGAATGTAAGCTTCTTTCTCAAGATCACAATTAAAAAATTCACATTTCACATCCATTTGATAAACCTTGTAGTTCTTATAAGCTGCATAGGCAATAAATAGTCTAACTACTTCAATTCTAGCTACATGTGAAAATGTCTCACCATAATCAATTCCTTCCATTTGATAATATCCTTTTGAAAGCAATCAAGCCTTGTTTCTTATAACTTGATCATCCTCATTCAGTTTATTTCTGAAAACCCATTTAGTTCCAATAACATTCTTATTTTTAGGTCGGGGAACTGAAGACCAAGTTTCATTCTTTTCTATTTGATCTAATTAATCTTCCATAGCCTTTAACCAATGTTTATCCTTACAAGCTTTAATAACAGTTGTCGGTTCAACTTGAGAAATAAGACATACCTCTTCATTTGTCAATTTTCTTCTTGTCATAATTCCCTTGTTTCTATCTCCAATGATTTGATCTTTAGAATGATTTAATCTGACATACCTTGGTTTCTTTTGAACTTTAGGTTCACTGCTCTAATCATCAATCACAGTTGAATTTTATGGTTGTGCCAATGTAACTGTTTCAGCTTCTTGTACCGATTGAGGTATCGTTGGTTCTGTTATGATCATTTCCACTGCTGGTTCCGTATCATATGATATAAAGAATGAATTTTGTACTACTCATCCACTTTTATATTATCACTCTCAACAATTTTATAAAATCTTTTGTTATAACATCTATATGCTTTTCTGTAAATTGAATATTAAAGAAATATCCCTTCATCACATCTAGGATCAAACTTTCCAATTGAATCATCTCTTTTGATATAGCATTTACTTCCAAAAATTTTGAAATACTTAACACTAGGTGTATGTCCAAAACATAGTTCATAAGGGGTCTTACCAGTTTCACCTTTAATGTGAACTTTGTTGAATGTGTAGACTGATGTACTCACTGCTTCTCTCTAGTAGATACGGGGTAATTTGGCTTCCATCATCATAGATCTAGCTGCATCCAAAATGGTTCTATTCTTTCTTTCAACTACTACATTTTGTTGAGGAGTCCTTGGTGCAAATAGTTGTCTTCTGATTCTATTTGTCTCATAATAATTGTTAAATTCATGAGAAGTGAACTCACCACCATGATGTGATCTTAGACATTTAATTTTCAATCTAGTTTTTGTTTCAACCTTCACTTTAAAGATCTTTAATTTCTCAAAAGCTTTAGACTTCTCCCTTAGAAAAGTCACCCACATCATTCTAGAATAGTCATCAATAATCAGCATGAAATACCTATCGCCTTGAAAGCTTCTAGTCCTTGCTAGACCACATAAGTGAGTGCGAATCAAATAAGGTACATCATTAGATTTATCATATATGCTCTTAAAAGAACTTTTTACTTGCTTACCCAATTGACATTCCTTACATACTCGATTATGAGGCTTCATAATCCTAGGTATATCTCTAACTGTCTTAGTTGAATTGATCTTAACAATGCAATCGAAATTAACATGACACAACCTCTTATGTCATACCCAACTTTCATCAATATGAGCAATCAAACATGTCTTATTACCAGTGTTCAAGTGAAAGATGTTACTTTTAGTTTGAATACCAGTTGCAATTTCCAAACCATTCTTGTTAATGATTTTACATTTTCTATCTTTAAACTAAAGTTGAAAACCCTTATCAAGTAATTGACCAACACTAAAAAGATTATGCTTCAAACCTTCTACATAATAGACATTATCAGTATCATGCTTGGCATCCAAAGAAATAATACCTCTACCTTTGATCATACATGCCTTGTCATCTCCAAATATGACTTGACCACCATTGTATTCATGCAGGGACAAAAATTTCCCTTTATCTCCAGTCATATGGTGTGAGCATCCACTATCAATTATCCATTCATCTTTATTTTCAACTTTTCTTGCCAGGGCCTTTTCTTCACTTTTGATAGCCGATTCTGGTTCATCTTTCTTCAAAGCATAGAACACCCATTGTTTTCTATTTCTAGATCCACTAGTAGAGTCTTATGTCCGTTCATCTCCAGATTCATCAATTATTCCTTCCTCATTCGCTATCTAGCATTGTTTATACTTCTTGAATCTATATCTATTTAGATTAGGCTTAAAATATTTCTTAACTCTTTCCTCAAACCTTGCATTCCTTTTAGGACATCTAGATGCAAAATGACCAATATTATTACATGCAAAGCATTTAAAAGGTTCTTTTCCTTCATACTTACTTCTAGTTGGTCCTTTAGGTATTCTTCTAGCAAATAAGGCTTCAAGTTTCTCAAGCTTTTCATCTTCTTTCCTCATTTCTTCAAGTTCTTTTGCATATAGGGCTCTCCAATCACTCTTGTTGGTAGATGTTGATGATGATACATGAAAAGAAGGTTCAAACTTTATAACTCTAGAAGATCCAAATTATTCAAGCTCAAAAGCAGATAATTCCCCAATCAGAATGTCTTTGTTAACTGAAGTGTTTGTCATTGTTCTTAACTCATTAATAGCAGTTGCCTTCATCTTGTATGCCAGTGGAAGGGCTCTTAAGAATTCAGAAACTATTTCATCTTCTCTTAGAAATCCTCCACAACATTGAATTCCCATAACAATCTCATTTACTTTTTCCATAAACACAACATTGAATTACCATATAACCTTAGCCGATGATTTGTCAGTCAAACCCATAATCCGTTGATTAGTAAGTGCAAATAAGAGATCTTCTCTCGCTTTGCATTCATTGTCAATATTCTGATCCAAGTCTGCAAGAGTAGGATTCCTAGATGTCATATCATAAGGTGTGTATCCTTTCTCAGTGATCTCCCAAATATCCTTGCCAAGATATCTAAGATGAGTCTCAATCCTCATCTTCCATATTCCAGAATTTGTTTCATCAAGCTTAGGGATTTCTCTTCTAAAAATAGTTGTTGGTCGATTAGTAGTGTTAGTTGCCATAGGGTCTACCTCAAGTGGTTAAGCTTCTACAAAAGAGGACCAAAGCTTTGATACCAATTGTTGGGATCTAAGAGCACTGAGAGGGGGGGGGGGGGGTGATTCAATGTTCTGCTAGAATGAACAATTTTTTAACCTTCTAAACCATGCATGTATGTACTAGTAAACAAAAAAGCATATAACATGAAGCAAATAAACCATCCACATAAATGAACACCATAACACATAGAATTTATATGTGGAAAACCTCAATGAGGAAAAACAATGGTGGGATTTGTGACCCACAATATCAGTTCACTGGCCATATGAAAAGATATTACATAAAACAGCGGCTTGCACTTGCAAGAAGGCACATTGCCTAGAACATACTGCTCATCACTAAAGAGCCTCAATGACTACAAGATTTATGCCAAAGTAAATTACTAAATATGAACTTAAGATTTCATCTTATATGCAAGATAGAGTTCTGGTTCTGGTTCTGGTCTGTACCGGTTCACAAACATGAACTATTACCGGTATTACTTCTCCTCCAGGAAGTATTTCCAAGCTATCTATAGATCATTGCATGATATAATATTTGCATACAAAAATGATCTTCATACATATATTTTGCATCTCACAGTTCTGATATACCTATGTATGTTTATTGCAATACCATCATAATCATCCTTTTAAATTGACCTAGTAGATTGACTTATATACCTATTACATGATATGCCTTATGTTGGCTTACAATGCATTTACAAAAGATATTCAATGTTGGCCTCAACAATAATTACAAAATGATTTACAAAATAAATCTTCCTTGATGTCAGCTTCCTTGAAGTATTGATGTTGGTGTCGGTGTCACTATTGGTGTAGGCATGAATGCTTCCAATGTCGATATCTGTTGGTAAATGCCTCCTAGTGTCAGTTTGTGACTTCCATCAGATCTTGTTGCCATCAATGACAACAAAATGAATCCAATGAGTGTCAATTGCCAACAAACTCTTCCACTCTTAGTAATAAGGAAATACTAGCTATAGTGTGAGTTGTAACATCAACAAAATTCGAAAAACACTAAATCATCAAAATAAATCACATTCTTCTTTTTTGTATGCAAGTCCTTGAGACCCATTCTCTAGCTATGTTATTTAATGATGGGTTAATCTTTTATTCACGTGAATTCTCTCTTTGAACATTACTTCAATATTTATTTTGTGAGATCTTCCCTGTCAAGCTATCAAGGGAAAGCTTTTCATTTTTTTTTGTATAAAATAATATCATTGGAATTACCCCAACCTTATGGGACCTAATATTTCACCAAAATGATTTAAAATGGAACATAAATATGCTTTCTATTTTTTATGAAATTATTTTTTTACCTTTTGAATTATTATGAAGGCCCACCTCTGAATTTGAGCCCCTTTCAACATTTATTTTGATTAAATGACTTGTTTTGTAGGCCCATTGCCACATTAGCTCTTTGGCTATCAAATGGTACATTTATTTAACAAAACTTTCTTGACAATATTTGAAATGTCCTAGGCCATTGTGTCAAGGGTAAACTAGAGGAGGTTGTGGATCATTTTCTTATGGATATGTCATATTTCAATTTGATTGTGCTCATTTTCATTATGTCTGCATTAGATTTTCTAAAGTTGATACACAATGCTAATGAAATATTTTAAAAGCTCTTGTTGGGCCCACACTTTCCGCATTAGACAATTTGTTATAACTTTCAACTATTGATAATCTTTGGCTGCTATATTGACAAGGGATCAATGGTTCTAAATATTATAAATGTTTTGAACATGTCATGGACCCAACTGCTACTTCACATTGACATATTCCAATGGGACATCAATAATTACTAACAACATTGTGGTCTCCTATATGTTGCATAGTTTGTTTATACAAAGTCTTAGCTCAAATATTTGATGGTGTATTCCTCTAAATTTTTACATAATTTTATTCCTTCCCATACCAATGGTGTTAGTTTGTTTTCATCATATGCTGGGTAGGTTATGAAAACCATATTATTTTACCTTCATTACACTTAAAATAAAGGTTCAAAATGGGCACAATAATATTAATGATTATGTGGAATGTATCTATACATGTTGAACTTGAAAATCTTATTCGCTTTCATTCAAAAATCATACTCAAAATATCAAATGAAAACTTTACTACCACCTTCTAATCTGAACATTAAAAAACTTGCACCCATGCAATTTATACACATTTAGCTCGTACCAAACCTAAACCCTAACTTGATTTTATGTTTGTCTTGCACAACTATTATGTCAGAAATACTTGTGAAAAATCCACTAACATGATTGTAACTGCCCATTATTTTTTAATATTATACTAACTATAAAACTGCATCTATATATGTTGAAAAAAAAAGGTAACTATTTCACATGAATATGTAGTCATTCTTAAACTTCTTTTATACACTTGAATTGAGAAAATAATCTATGCAACAAACAAAAAGAAAGTAAAAATATAATGATTTTCTCATCTCATATCTATGTTACAAAATTAAAAATTCCCTTGAAAATCCTAAAAACAAATTTTTTTATTAGTGTTTGAAAAAGATAATACAAAAAAATTAAACAAATGAAACAAAGCACCTTTTTGTTGCAGTGACGATTGTGATGATGATGGAAGGTATGGATTTTGTTGGTGAGACTGAGGCATCACCACAGTGGACTTTGTAAACTGTTAGAAGAAAAGAAGTTGTAGTAAGATGTTGCTACCCACAAAAATAAATTCTTGATGGAGGAAGGTTATGAAGAAGATGAAGAGGCATTTGGGTAGTAGACAAAGAGTGCAATGTGCATAGATGTTGGAAGATAAAATGGCTATTCAAGTTGCAAAATTTAAAAAAGGAGATAAGATATTATCGGTTTGGACTACAGTAGTAGTGAAAGAAGTCACCAATGTGTATAAAAAGGTATATAGTTTCCATAGTCAAAGTTGCTAAATGGAAAGTGTCTTTTTAGTGTTGTTAGCCACATTTATAAGAAAAAACAAACAAATAGAGAAGAAACTATTGTAGCAGTTGAAGCAAGCCATTGCCATGAGATACATGGAGTCTAAAGGAAGGTTTGTAATTGTTTATGTTTGAATATCAAATGAAACCTGTAGATGTAGAAATTGAAGTCTATTTTCAGTGAAAGGAAGTCATAATCTTAAAATATCTCAAGCAAAGGATGTTACAACATGTTTTGTTTCTAAAGTCCATTTCGAATTTGGTTTTGTAGAGAGTAATATAGTATACTTTGTAGAGGATGTATGGATAACTGTTTAAGTTGTGAGAGAATTTTAAAAAAAAATTGTTTTTTTTGGTCATAATTAAAGTCTTAAGTATAAGAAGAGGAGTTCATAAAAGAGATAAGAAGATCATAGGAGGATACCAATTACTTGAGGTTGTGAAAATATGAGTCACGTTGTCAATAGATAAGGAAAGGATATGGTTGAATGTTGCAGCATTCTATTTCTAGAATTCGTGTACGTAATGTTTGAAGTCTGAAGAGTCCATTAAAGCTAGGGTCCTTCAGGACTAGCAGGGTGTATAATTACAACTATATAATAAAGGAAATTCCATATTGTCATTTGTCCAAAAGCTAAATTTTACCACATTACAATAATTTTCCCCTAGTCATATGTTTAAGAATAATTACCAAATATCCCAATTTAATGTTATTCATAACATAGATCATATTCCAAATTAGAAATATATATAATAATATAATATAATTACATGAATATACATTCTTCGAATATACACCATATAATTATATCAAATTTAAAATATACATACTAAAATGAATATTTAATTTTCAATAATAAAATTTTACATACTAAAAATGAAGATTTACTTTCCAAAAAATAAAATCTACATGCTAAATGGAGATTTAATTTTCAATAACTAACATTTAAAAAATTACACAATATAATATTCTAAACAAAGCATAACAATACTTTATATATAAATATATTTATATATATATATTTATTATTTTATATTTTATATATTTTTTTTAAACTTGAAAAAAATTAAATATTAAAAATAAAAAAGGCTAACCGCAAGGTAGCCTGCTACCATATGTTAGCAAGTGCTACCCTACGGTAGCACTGCTACCATATGGCAGCAATGACTACCTTAAGGTAGCGCTGCTACCATATGGTAGTAGTGGCTACGTTACGGTAGCACTGTTACCATAGGTAGAAGTCACTACCTTGGGGTAGCATCTACTGCCGTGGGGTAGGAGGCTCCGCCTCCCCCAAAGTAATTAAGAAAAAAATTGATTTAAAAAAAAAACTATTTGCAATAGCACAAACTGAATTTTCAATTGCATTTTTCCAATTTAATTTAATTTATGATTAAATTTAATACCAAAAGTAAATTAAATTATTCTACAACTAAATACATAGAGATATATAAAATTTAATAAAAAATTATATTAAATAATAGAGCTAATTTAAATCTCTGGCTTGATCTCTAAGACAATACAGAGAGGAGTAAACCCAAATCCAGACAATCTCATTCGAAAACAAAACTAAAATAGATGGAAACTAAATATTCTGGCAAACCCAATTTTCTCCCAAATTTGAAAACTTTCATGCACAGGGAATTTTGGCAAAAATTTTCCAGCATAACTTTCCCCAAATTTCTCAAATTTAATCTACCATAACGAAGGAAATAAATTCTTTTCATAAACCAAAAATATAACCATAATAGATTTTAGCTGAGAACATGAAATGAAAAGGAATGTTCTGGAGTTGCATTTTATTTTTAAAACCAAATGGACTGAAATCTTCAATAACTTCATAACCAATACTCCAACAATACTACACACATTTAATCATCTATTTTAATTTTATTTTTGAAAACAAACAACATTCAGAAGAAGGGAAGAAATAAATGGATTTTCTTAAAACAACAAGAAGAGGTTGTCCAACCTATAGAGCTCTCTAGGAAGAAATTTGTTGGAGAGCTTCTATCCTACAAGAAGTTTCCAACCTAAACTCGGAACCTCCTTCCCAAGAAATCTCCAAAATCTTGGCCTTCTCCAAGAACATGCATTCTAGAAATCTCAAGACAATTTCTTTCACACACAACCACCTCCTTCCCATGAATTCTCGAAATGAAAAATAAAGATTTTAATTAGCCTAAAAATTTTAGGTTCCCCAAAAATATTTTCCTCTCTCCCAAAATAATAATAATCCCCTTTCAAACAGAAAATCATTTCAATTTATTTTCTAATTTTCCAAAAAGGCAAGTAAAAATGCATTATTCTAAAAACAACACTTTCCCTTTTCTTTTATTCTTTTCTCATGCCCAATTAAATAACTTTCTAAAAACAATATTTAGGAAAGTAATTGAACTTATTTTATTTATTTCTAATTTATTTTTAAAAACAATCTAGAGTACAATAAATACATTTAATTTTATTTATTTACCCCTAATGTTTAAATAAAACTATATTTCTAGCTTAATGCAAATTGCTACTTGATTTAAGCACTTTATTTAATTAATGAAATTCATCGTCGCTAAAGCATTTATACTTCATAAATTAAATATGCTAACTATAACGTGACATCATGAACTCAAATAATTAAATCACATCTACTAGGGCACACAAACTGAGAAAACCCAAACAAGGACTCTGAAAAAATCAGACCAACCAACTCGACGATTGAACAAAATAGAAGGAACGACTAGCTAACAACATTCATAGAGTGTAACTGAGCTATGATTAGGGTCAATCACTATCTCCTCCACTCCCATCAGAACAAATAAGACACGATCAGACCTGTGTAGTCAGGTGGAGACGATACCCCGTACCTACCCGGTACTTGTACCTGTAATGACATACATCATCAAACCACATATGCATATATACAAATATAGAATACATGGCATGCACACCGATGAAGGAGAATCGTGACGTTCCTTGTCTCACCGGAGTGAGTGAATAAAAATCATCACCTCGCATCCAATACACTCGTAGACATGCAACATATAATTACACATTGCATAGATAAAGTAAAGTGTCTGTACATAACACTAATCCATAAATTATCACCATTCACAAGTACTAAAATACTAAAAATACAGTATGCATCTCATATTCAGATAAAGCATAAAATAAAGTCATATAAGTTTGAATAACACATAATGGTAATGTCTCCACTGAATGTAAACAATAATAAAATAAGAGTCTAATGAGTTAAATTGAGGAGGGGTACTACAGAATTGGTAAGATCATGTGTAAAATTTCCTATATTATAGATGGAGAATTCTCATTAACTAGAGGCTAGTTCTAGATTTGCTACCATTTTCTCCAAAGACCATCAAATGAAGAACACATATTTAAAAATATTAGATGTGAATCAATTCATTTATATTATCCAATGAAAAAAAAATTATATATCAATAAATCTCTAGTAAATTTGAACTAGAGAAACTATAATTGTGATTAGTAATAATCAACGGATAAGGAAAGGATATGGTTGAATGTTGCAACATTATATTTTTAGAATTTGTGTAGGTAATGTTTGAGGTTAGAAGAGTCCATTAAAGCTATGGTCCTTCAGGACTAGTAGGGTGTATAATTGTGACGGGTTGAAGAAAACAAGTGTACCATACTTGGACCTACATTGGACTTGTAACCAAGTGGGCTAGAGATCATGGTTAGAGCATCCCAACAAAATCATGGGATTTCGTAGGTTCAATACAGAACAGTGAATATTAATGACAAAATTTGGATATTGTGTATGTTGAAACTATTAATGGTAGGAATTAAGGGGGAGTGTTTGAAGAAAGTAATTTCTCTCACGTTTCCTCCACATAGGCAGTCGGTTGAAACTGAACTGCAAAGTCCATTCTCAGGTTTCCTAAAAGTCTACTATGCTATCCTCCACATCTTAAACTTGTTGTCCATGTCTTCCTTGTTGGATTGTAGTGTTCTATATCTATTTCATCTTCTAGGTCTTAGTTCTAGTTAAATCCTCTATAAAGAGGCAATTTTTTTAGTATGATTTCAATAATCAATAAAATTTATTCATTATCTCTTGTTAAGTTGTTCAAGTAGCTAGTTTGTGTAACAGCGTTAAGCTATCAAGCTTTCTGGAAGAGTATTGATGACATCCGTGAAATTACTGTTGAACTTATAGATTATTATCTCTCATCTCAACATCAATAAAAGATCATACTATTTTCATTAATCTATATTTGTAACTAATCGTTAATTCAAGTTTTCTTAAACCTTCTGTTAATATTTTTAAAGTAGTTGTATTGGAATTCTACAATGTTTATGTGACTCTACGGGTTCACTACAACAATTAAAAGCCTTTGGCATTTTTCGTTTTGAATCGTTAGTTTTCCTCTTTCTGTGCTTTACTTTCTATTAAATTCTAATATTAAAGGATCGGAACGAATGTAAATTATATGGAAGAAAATATTCATGTGGAAATTCAACTTATCTGGTTATTAATATATTACACCTAGAAATGAATTAAAATCTGTTCAAAGTTAGCATTACATTAAAAAAAAAAAATTCTGAAAATATGGAGAGATATTAAATTGGAGCTATTTTATTTATTTAAATATTAATATTTTAATTTTAAAATTAAGACAAAAGTTTAGAAATCTGACTAGCACATTTATACTATTATTATAATAAATTTAATTCATGGAACTAATATCAACCAGTTAAATATGATATTTTAAGAATAGACAAGTATGACAATTTGTGTGAAAAATAAGTGATTTAAATGTGAAATTTTTTTTGTTTAGACAAATACTCATAAATGTAATATCGACTGAACATTAAAGTATTTCTCTTACATTAAACATTCTAAATATTATTTTCATGTATGAAAATGTACTCCACTAATTGATGAAGTTTATCTTACATTAGTCTTCTTCTTTTACCTAAGCCTAATTATATATCTAAAAAATCCTTCTAACAAAGAGAATGATTCTTAACTAGACATTGTCTATAATATCTCTATCATTAAAGAGAGAGGATAGTGTTATTTTAGAGAAGTATCATACTTGTTTATAAGAATGTGCTTCATAAGATCAAATTGGAATCTAATGCAAGCTATCCATTCCACTTTAATGTTTTGAGCTCTTGGAATTGCCTAGATATTCAACACTTCAAAAATTTTGTAAGAGATCCCATTACTTGATCTTGGTATGATGTCACTCTTGCAATCTTGGCAATGAATTCTCCTTTAACATTCTTAACAATAATTTTGAGTCTTCAAATATTTAGAACTATTTATTTTTTTAATTTTTTGTTAGGAGGATATTATGGATGAGGTCTTTATTTATTCTCCATGATTTGTATAGAGAAGCGTAAAAAGGAATGCTTTAAGGATCTTCTCTCCTTTTTGTAACAAGATATCTAATATTACTTATGAACCATTTGTACACTTCGCACTATTAGTAAATACCTCCTATAGCCCGAATTTGTTACAAATTTTATCTTTGGATTTACAATCATTCACATTTCATGAAAAAATTCAAGATATTTATTGTGTTCACTTTTTTATATTTGTGATAGGAAAAATATTAATATGAAATGCTCCAACACATATACAGTTGTACATATAAGAATAGCATTTTTCACTATGACAACAATACTTGTTTAAATGAGCATTTTAATTTATATATATGAAACACCTATAGTGGATAGTTATAATATTTTATTTCAAAATAAAACTTATTTATTTCACTTTTTAATGCATGTATTTATTCATTTTTATATAACATTCATAAGTTCTTATGTATTCAAGTATGGGTTCATTTTAGAGCAACATTTTATTTTTACTTTATTTAGATTTAACTTAATTATTTATAATATATCTAGTATAAATATATAATAATAAAAAAAAAAAAACACATACACCATAACAACAAATTAACTTTGCATAGTCTCCTTCGATCAAAAACATGTGTGATAAAAACACTTCTGAATAACACTCTAAGAAGATTGAAAGTGCTCGTTCTCATTGAATATTACAACAAGTACAAAAGTATCACTGTAGTTGTTTGAAATACTATTGTTATGCAAGGATTGATGTCAGAAGAGTGCTAGCAAGTTAGTAGCTAGATCATATTAAGAATTTATTTCACTTAAGTGTCAATACATATTTTTCAATGGTCTCTGCAATTTTGAATTGATGTTAATTAGTGAGTTTTCTAAACTTCCTTACAAAAAGGAAATATAAATATAACTTTCAAATACTTGTCAATGATTTCTATTATTTTGGATTGTTTACATAGTGATCATTTTAACATTATTTATAAGAGGGTTCTTCAGAAGATCACATTAGAATCTAATATGAACCATTTGTTCCACTTTTATATTTTTGAGCTTTTGGAATCACTTTGATATTCCACACATGATAATTTTATAAGAGATCCTGTTACCTAACACTAGTATGATCTTACTCTTTCACTCTTAGCAATGAATTCTATCTTAGCTTTCTTAACAACTAATTTCGAGTTTCCAAATATTTGGAACTATTTAATTTTTTAATATTTCACTAGGAGGATACTGTGGATGAGGGCTTTCTTTTATGCTTCATTATTTGTGTAAAACACAAAACAAAAAATAAGTTATTTTAAGGATCTTGTCTCTTTTTTATAAGAAGAGATATACTCATACTTCTAAATCATATGAGCACTTGGTACTACTAGAGGATACCTATACCATGAAGTTGTTACAAACCATGTATTTCGACATTTTTTAATATTGTTTTACAATTGTTCACATTTCAAGTGAAAATACAAAGTATTTATAAGGGCCATTTTTTATATTTGTGATAGAATAAAATATTAATATCAAGTAATCAAATGCATGCATTGCTACATTACTAGTTGTACACATATGAATACATATTTTCACTATGACAGCAATACTACTTTACATGAGCATTTTCTCTTCAATTCTACGATTAAATGATTCAAACCATGCAGTTACATGAAGGGAACCACTCTTTTGGAGATTCAACTTATCTGTTTATTAGTCTATGCCACTCTAAAAGCAAATAAATCTGCTCATAACTAACGTTACCCATTATATATGATTTAAATTAAAATCGATTTCTTGGCTTTTCCCAAATAAACATGTAGATATGCCAATGGACTGTACTGAGAGGAAAGGAAAAAAAACATACGGAAGGTTAATGATTAAAGCGTTAATGTGGTTAGTTTTTCTAATATTAGGAATAACTAGTAATTGCACTTTGGTGCGCAATGGATACGTCGAAGAGGTGTGAGAACTTAATTAGTGAAAATTTTGGTAGATACTTTTTACACACATTTGTGTAGTACATGAGGTCATAAGGAAGATAATTAGGCTCTATCACCAATGGCCTCATATTATGCTTGCAATAGGATGAGAGGGAGAGAGAGGGAGGAAGTCTGAGAGAGATAGAGAGGAAGATAGACATAGAACTACATGAAATGAATATAGAGAGAGAAAAAGAGAGATAGGGAGAGATGGGGAATTAGAGGAAGAGTGACATGGATAGTAAGAGTTGGAGAGTGAAGGAATGAGAATAAGATAAAGAGGAATAGAGCATGAGAGAGAATGAATATGAGAGAGAGATGTAGAGATAATGAGATATAGATAGAGAGGGAGAGGGAGAGATGGGAAGATAGATATAGAGTGGGAAAGAGTGAGAAGGTGACAAAAAGAACAAATAGAGAGAGTTATATAGAGAGGGAGAGAGATACAGATACAGATGGAAATAAAGAGAGGAAAGGAGAAACAAGGACTGTGTTTATATAAAAGAAAGATAGAAAGATAGAGATATAGTTAAAGATACAGATCGAGATAGAGATAGATATACATAAATAGATAAAGAGGGAGGGGGATGGTGTAAGTGAAATAGAGAGAGAAGAGAGGAGTAGTAGAGAGAGAGAGAGAGAGAGAGAGAGAGAGAGAGAGAGAGAGAGAGAGAGCTTGGGAATTATAGAGGTGTGAGAGGGAGATAAATATAAAGGACAATGATGAATGAAGAAAGGAAGAGGGAGATGGAGAAACATAGAGTCTAAAAGACAAGGAGATTGAGAAAGGAAGATGGAGAAGGTGAACTTTAGATATAAATAGGGAGATAATGAGACAAGGGGAGATGGAGAGGTAGAAAGATAAAGATAGGTTCATTAACTTCATAAACTGATTTTCTTATAAAAAATATCAATCCCTCCTTTATAAGAGAGTGGTATAAGTAGCCTAAGATAGTTATTAAACAATCATCTTGGTTTTTCATGAACATAAATATTTCTAGATTTATTTTAAGAAAAAAAAAATATTACATTATTATGTCTAACAAAAGGAAGTATAAAATATAACTTCATAATCATTTAATACTTTGACAACATTTATTTTCTATATACTTTCCTTGATAAAATGTGTATGAAAGAATAGGCTATAATTTATAAAGAATGATTGAACATAGAATTTTTTGAATTTTTTTTTGGGATTAAATATAAGATAAACATCAATACATATCACCTAGCTCAAAAAAACTGAAATGTCACAGAGGACCGAATCCATCACATGGACTGTCACTGCAAGTACATAGCGTAAGTATTACAAAATTATCTCACAATGATGCAGAAAATGTTACAAATAGAAATGACATCAGGTGAGTTCTATTTCACCCTCCGGAAGACTGTTCTTCCCAACCGGAAGAACCCAAGCAACCTAGCCATTCACCCCATCATTCCAGACCTATACTCTTCCTTGTGTAATTTGCTCAATTTGAGGGTGGACCATTATTGGTTTGATTTGATCTTCTTCCTTTTTAAGCACATCCAAGTTGTCTTGCCTCTATTCCTAGAACTTCACAAACCTGTGCAATGCTTTCTCAAATGGGGACTTATCACTGTCCAGCCTATCCCATGTGAAGCCATGTGATAACTCTTTGGTGTAAACTATGGTAGAGCCATCCTCAATCGATCATTGGAACTTATCTTCATCCAACCTAATGACCACTGTGATCTACAGAGAAATCAGATGCACAGTGAGTCTCCTCAGAGACTCAGTAAGGCTCCTACATCTGCCATTAAAAACATCATCATTGCGAAATTTCCAAATAAACCATAGAATTTAAAGAGAGAGAATAGACCAAAAAAGATTAGCTATACCCTTGCAGCTCTTAATATGACCCAGGGTAGCCTCCTCATAAGAGATAGACAACATATCAAAAACATAGAAAAAATATTTTTAAATAAGATATATTTAATAAAATAATTATAAAAAATATTTGATAAGTAAAGTTATTCGTCAAATTTAGATTAAATATTCTTCATCTAATGACTATGTAAACATTGCTTATGAAAAGTTGAAAACTTCTTGTTCTTTCTCCCATTTTCTTCTTTAATGTGTGAGATCAATAGATAAAATAGATTTTAAAATATGTTTGGAATAGTTAATGAGAATCAAAAGGCTATCTTATTGATTATGAATTTGGGGTAAGTTTTGATACCAATTATGGACTATATTTGATTGTGAGCCATGCTTACAAATCTTAGGAATGTAGGACGAGGTTTAGTTTACCAATTATGGAGTACATCTTATCATATGATCTACACTTACCAAATTTTAAGACAATGGAACATAGTGTATAGTACTAATTAAACTATATTTTGAATTTAAAAATATAAGAATTTGACAATTTTTTTACAATATTGACGATGTGTTATATTTGACCATGTTCCATGTTAACAACACTTAAATATGTTAGTGATTACAATATGCCTCTTATGCATTCATTTGAATAACATTGAAAATTACAAATTTTAAGCATGTGAAGTGAACTGTAGTACACCAGTTATGGGTTAGATTCAACTCTAATCAATGTTTATAAATGTAAAGGATGTGAGGTAAATTATAAGCTATATTTGACCATGTTTGATGTTAACAAACCTTTAATATGTCAAGTGAGTTGCACTATGCCTATTATGCATTACATTTGACTATGATCAACAATTACAAATTTTACACGTGAAGTAAATTGTCATGTGCACCAAACATGGGCTACATTTACATGTAATCCATTTTTACAAATATTAATTTAAATATTAGGTTAGTTCTAGTCTATCAACAATGTGTGACACATTTAAAAAATATATCTATATTTTAATGTGGGTTTAAAAAATATTAAATTTATTAGATATTTACTATCTATAGGTTTTTTTTTTTAAATTTTAAATAAATTATATTATAAAATGTATTACAATTATTTATTGCTATATATAATTTTTAAAAATATATTGTTAACATAACATTATTTAATTATATCTTTATATTATATATTTAATTATATATTTATTTTATGTATTCAAATTTTTATTTTATATTTTACATAATGTAAATTATTAAAATAAAAAATTATTTTTAATAAATATATTATGATATATAATTAATATATATGGTAACAACTAAGTACACTACACCTAAGTTATTAATTTTTTTTTTTTTAAGGGCAAGCACTTTTTGACTGGAGCTATGAACTAGTGAGATCACATGGTAGGACCTCATATCCATGTCGTGATCCAAGGCATCCTCGATGAAGCACCTGTATGGCTTGAGAGCACCAACCGTCATTTCTATTGGCCAACAAACAAAGACAAACCATCGATCGAGTCGCTGATAGTGAGAGCCGACATCAAACTTTACCCTACATCTTTGCTAGGCCTTCCTCGCGGTACGCGGTACTAAATTGGTCTATCGGCACTAGCGGGGCGGAGCATATGTTTTCCCGGGATGGGGGACTTATGGACAATCATAGTCGGGGGGGCTGGGATAAACCTCCACCTCACTGTATTGACCAGCTTGGACGACACAGTGTGAGGCTCGGGGGTTTCGACCCCAAGACCTCCACCCGGAGATGCACGACGTACAACCGCTGTGATACTGGGACAACCCCTACACCTAAGTTATTAATTATACACCATGATAATTAATTTTTTTCTTTTATAGAAGCTTCCTAAAGTAACCATGAAGTTATAAAACCATGTGCAATGAATGTAGGAAGGGGAGGCTTACAATAATTACATTGGTGGTCTTTACTTATATAAATTTTTCATTGAACAAGCCACGTATAAATTTATATATAATTCTATGATGTTTGAATATTTTTAAATCACATTTTCCTTTGTCATATTATTTAGCACTTTTTTAATGTATATTATATCATTTTCAAAACTATTTTTAATCTTCCTGTAGTAATGTTTGACAAAAAAGAAATCAGCAACGAAAATGAGTAGCAACATAAAGAAAGGTTACAGGAGAAGTGGATGAAATGGTAATTGACAAAAAAGAAATCAACAACAAAAATGAGACCAAAGAGGAAGAAATGGATGTTGATAAGCTCCTAGGGAAGTCGTTGATGTATAAGGAGAAGTGCATCCGATATTTTTTGTGGGAAATTAATATTCTGAAATAGGGGATTAAGGATCTCATTGCCACTTTCACTAAGATTCCAACTCCAGATAAGATTGATGAACTCCTAAAGTTGTCCCAGCAAATTGTGAAAGATATTAAGGTTATGAAGACTCAACATGAGGCTAAAATCGACAGACTGGAGAATGAAATATAGAAACTAAAGAGTAAACTGAAGGGTTTGGTGGAGGTTAGCAAGGAAGCCATGCATAGCAGTGTTGAGGGTCTCAAAAGAGTCAATGAGGAAATTTCCATGCAAAAGGAGTAGATGACCAGAGTTGAGAGATCCCAAGATATAAACTTGTCTAAGATGAACGAGGAGGTGTAGGCATCTATGGGACTGTGTACGAGGACCAAGAGAAAATATCAAGTAACTGGTAGTTCGAGGTTCATTATGGAGGAACTCCAGGAGATTAATAATAAAGTGATCCAGAAGAATGTTGAGCTTATGAAAGCTCTTTCTTATTTTGTTTTGTTTTGCTGGTGCATCTTGAATAGGTTTTTTTTTGTTGTTTTTTGTTTTGGGGTGAATCCCCTATTTTTGTACCTAGTTAGCGACTGGTTAGACTTTGGTTTCTATGTTTAATTTTTTGTTGGATTTGGGTTTCAGGTCCCTATAAAACATGTTTATCTTAATCAAAAACATAAAGCAAGGTAACCGAATGCACTGCGTTTGACAAGAAAAAATACTATGAATGAAAAAAAAATTGACGGGAAAATTATAAGCAAAAATAAATAAATGATGAGAATAAAGTGGAAGATGATCGGACGATCATAAATGTTTCAATCGTCTTGCACGTCTCTCCTTGAATATGGATTATTGATCTTGAAATTTAGCTAATCAAGTTTAAAAAGGGAACTCCTTCAGCGTAAATATGCATTTAAATCAATAATCTTGTTGATCTTTCAACCTTACAAAGAAAAATCAATATTTGATTCTTAGATTGTGCATTCATGTATAATATTATATTAAGATTATCATTCAATTGAAATTAAGATATATAAATTTTAAGATTATCATTCAATCAAAATTAAGATATATTTAATAATTTTTTTGATATTTTCAAACATAGATATTTTTAATTATATAGATGATTAATCTAATTATACAATTTGTTTTATTAAAAGTTGATTGGCGTAACATGTTGTAATTAGAATTTTTAAATGTAGAATTAGCATAAATTATACATATAAAGTAGATATAATTTATAGATAGTTACAAACTAGTGTAAATTTGATAAATTAGGCTCCAATTCAAACATTGAAGCATAGTTATTCCTCATTATACATAATTTATTCACTTACATAGTTGGTTGTGATTGATAGAATTGAATTGTCTCATTTTTGTTACCATCTTCTCAAATAACTTCTAATTTTATTTTATTTTTTGACCAAAAAGATATAAATTTTAATATTAACTTAGTATCCATAAAAATTACCGAACTCCATTTCAATAGAAGTAACTAGAAAGAAATCCCAAAGGATAAAAGTTAAAGGAGGATTGTATAGGCACACCATCTCTAGGAATGCAAATAATATGAAAAAATGGTAAAAAAGAATATCCAAATATATAAGGGAATAGATTTACCAAACTAAATCATTGTGATAGAGAAGAAGAAAATTTGAATATTTAGTTAAAGACAAGGACTCCAAATACTTGGCATTCCTAGAACAGTTAATAGTATGGGCACATTTGGAAAAATAATCCATAGAACCATTCCATTCCACTACACAATATGCCAATGCCTAAGTAGATTCATGAGACCTTCAATTATATAAAAGTGAGATAGAAATAATGGAATACATCTCCAAAATTATTTTCTTCCAACCAATTTCACATTGACAATGATGTTTTGAGCCTCCATTTGATTATTAGCACTACAATTTGTAATGTAACAAAAAAAATCAACTATGTAAATATTATTTTCTTAACTGTACCAATCACCATGATACCTAGATTAGGAAAAGTATAACCATTTGTGCCAATTTTAAAAAATAGAGGAGGGTACCATTTACCTTATGACAATGATTGATCTAAAAGAGAAAAAGGGATGAGTTTATAAGAAAATGATCTAACTATAATTTCCTCAAAATATAAATATCACATTAATAGAAAATACAACATAACACTTAGCCACTAAAGTTTCTTTTATCAAGTTCTAATTGTTTTACCAAATATACCTAATAAACCTCTTATGGCCTCCAAAAAAAATAAATTAATTTTTTCCAAAAAAAACTTATAAATAAAAAAATATGAGACCAATATCCAGAGTCATACAAAGTAAAGAGATGGAATTTGTAATTCCCCGCAAGGAACCCTATAGGGAAACAACACATCTAGCCAACTAAAAGGTGAAATAAATTTTTTTTTAAAAGATTAAGTGCATTAATTATAACATTGCACGTTTATTAACACAAGTGGAAGTCTAACAATGACATCCTAAAGGGTTACCAATGAAGATTACTTCGAAACTAAACAACTAAAAATGGTTAATCCAATTATCCATCCAATTAGGAAATTCAATTGCAATAATAAAACCATATTTATTTCAATGATTCATTTACAAATAAGATGAAAGATAAATTAAATAACATACATTACATTGAATTAAGATTACAATATTCAATAATGACATGGCTTCCAATAATACAAATGAATACAGAGGTTACAATGCCAAGGATTACATAGTTTACTGATATAATGACCACAAGGTCTCAAATATACAATAATCTCGAACATGAGCTGATACAAGAGTCACAAACCAAGAAAAACCAGCGAAGTTGATCCTCGTATGAAGGTAAGAACAAGATATTCGACGGGAAGTGGCACTACCACCCAACCATGTCATCCCAAAGTGGAACCACCCCACCGTGTTGGGAGATAGCAGAAGACCCTCAAACAAGCAAGCAAGACAAGTACAACAATCCAACATGAATCCACAAAACCCATGTGACTCAACTCACAAACACTAGTGATCCTAAGGAGAGAGTGTCATCGCATGCCTTAAGGTGGTTACCCTAGGTAGATCTCCATATGTCCCAACCCCCATCCTGGGTTATCTTGGTAACCTCTCCCGAACCCTCGATTCCATCTAAGAATCATGTGGACCCTACCAATCCCTTCGTGAAGACAAGGTGGTAGTTTTGCCATTCCAGGCCTTCTCACCACATCTTGAGCCTATACAAGCACTCAACCATGTCCGAGGCACATTATCTTAGTTTAATATTTTAGCTACCCATCCCCTAATCAATTATTAGTTTATCACTTCTTAACTGACTTTCGAGGGTTTATTCTACCATCCACTTTGGGCGTGGCCCCCGCTCGAAAGACACTCTCTCTGATAGGACACTAATAGGAAAGGTTTTTGTCTATGAGAACACTATGGCGAAACTGATAGCCATAACTAATCCTGACCAAAAGCAGGTGAAAGGTACACTATCAATAAACCAATATTGACCATATGGAATAAAATACACAATGGCTTACATCGACAGGTTTTCTCAACAACCTCTCACCAAGTGGGTATATCCATTTATGACAAGACAACAACACAACTAAAATTGCAATGAAATAAAGCTTTGACTACAATTAACATTTACACTGAGATTCTAAAACATGCAATCTTTTCTTTAAACAGCCAAGGCATAAATAACTTGCAATTAAAGTTACTTCAGAGAATATGAAAATACAACTATATAATAAAGGAAATTCCATACTGTAATTTGTCCAAAAGCTAAATTTTACCACATTACAATAATTTTCCCCTAGTCATATGTTTAAGAATAATTACCAAATATCCCAATTTAATGGTTTTCATAACATAGATCATATTCCAAATTAGAAATATATATAATAATATAATATAATTACATGAATATACATTCTTCGAATATACACCATATAATTATATCATATTTAAAATATACATACTAAAATGAATATTTAATTTTCAATAATAAAATTTTACATACTAAAAATGAAGATTTACTTTCCAATAAATAAAATCTACATGCTAAAAGGAGATTTTATTTTCAATAACTAACATTTAAAAAATTACACAATATCATATTGTAAACAAAGCATAACAATTCTTTATATATATATATATATATATATATTTATCTTTTTATTTTTTATATTTTTTTTTAAAACAAAAAATAAATTAATTATTTTAAAAAAAAAAAGGCTAACTGCAAGGCAGCCTGCTACCATGTGGTAGCGAGTGCAACCCTGCAGTAGCACTGCTACCATATGGCAGCAGTTGCTACCTTATGGTACCAGTGGCTACCGTCTGGTAGCACTGTTACGATAGGTAGTAGTCGCTAGCTTGGGGTAGCATCTACTACCCCGGGGTAGCAAGCTCCGCCTCCCCAGAAGTAATTAAAAAAAAATTAATTTGTCAAAAAAACCATTTGCAATAGCATAAACAGAATTTTCAATTGCATTTTTCCAATTTAATTTAATTTACGATTAAATTTAATACCAAAAGTAAATTAAATTAATCTACAACTAAATACACAGAGATATATTAAACTTGATAAACAACTATATTAAATAACACAGATAATTTAAATCTCTGGCTTGATCTCTCAGACAATGTAGAGAGTAGAAAACCCAAATCCAGACAATCTCATTTGAAAACAAAACCAAAATAGCTGGAAACTAAATATTCTGGCGAACCCAATTTTCTCCCAAATTTGAAAACTTTCATGCAAATGGAATTTTGACAAAATTTTGCCAGCATAACTTTCCCCAAATTTCACAAATTTAATCTACCATAACCAAGGAAATAAACTCTTTTCATAAACCAAAAATATAACCAGAATAGATTTTAGCCAAGAACATGAAATGAAAAGGAATGGCCTGGAGTTGCATTTTATTTTTAAAACCAAATGGACTAAAATCTTCAATAAATTCATAACCAATACTCTAACAATACTGCACACATTTAATCATCTATTTTATTTTTAATTTTTTAAACAAACAACTTTCAGAAGAAGGGAAGAAATAAATGGATTTTGTTAAAACAACAAGAAGAGGTCGTCCAGCCTATAGAGTTTTCCAGGAAGAAATTTGTTGAAGAGCTTTTATCCTGCAACAAGCTTCCAACCTGAAATCAGAACCTCCTTCCAAAGAAATCTTAGAAATCTTGGTATTCTCCAAGAACATGCATTCCAGAAATCTCAAGACAATTTCTTTCACACACAGCCGCCTCCTTCCCGTTAAGTCCCGGAATGAAAAATAAAGATTTTATTTAACCTAAACTTTTTAGGTTCCCCAAAAATATTTTCTCTCTCCCAAAATAATAATAATCCCTTTCACACTAAAAATCATTTCAATTTATTTTCTAATTTTCCAAAAAGGCAAGTAAAAATGCATTATTCTAAAAACAACACTTTCCCTTTTCTTTTATTCTTTTCTCATGCCCAATTAAATAACTTTCTTAAAACAATATTTAGGAAAGTAATTGAACTTATTTTATTTATTTCTAATTTATTTTTTTTTAAAATCTAGAGTACAATAAATACATTTAATTTTATTTATTTACCCCTAATGTTTAAATAAAACTATATTTCTAACTTAATGCAAATTCCTATTCGATTTAAGCACCTTATTTAATTAAAGAAATTCATCGTCACTAAAGCATTTATACTTCATAAATTAAATATTTTAACTATAACATGACATCACAAAATCAAATAATTAAATCACATTTACTAGGGCACACAAACTGAGAACACCCAAACAAGGACTCTAAAAAAGTTAGACCAACCAACTCGACGACTGAACAAAACAAAAGGAACGACTAACTCACAACACTCACACAGTGTAACTGATGTATGATTAGGGTCAACCACTATCTCCTCCACTCCCATCAAACCACATATGCATATATACAAATATAGAATACATGGCACACACACCAATGAAGGAGAATCACGACATTCTGTATCTCACCGGAGTGAGTGAAGTAAAATCATCCGCTCACATCCAATACACTCGCAGACACGCAATATATAATTACACATTGCATAGATAAAGTAACGTGTCTGTACATAACACTAATCCATAAATTATCACCATTCACAAGTACTAAAATACTGAAAATACAGTATGCATCTCATATTCAGAAAAAGCATAAAATAAAGTCATATAAGTTTGAATAACACATAAGGGTAATGTCTCCACTAAAAGTAAGCAATAATAAAATAAGAGTCTAATGAGTTAAATCAAGGAGGGGTACTATATTCTCCCCCCCAAAACTAGGCTTACTCCTGGAAGCCTAATAAAGATAAGAATAACCCTCTCTCATCTTCGCTGCATCCTTCCAAGTCACTGAGGTCTCATCATTTCGGTCCCATAGGACCCTTACCTGGTCGATGGTACGACCCCTAAGGGTCAAACCCCGACGCTGAAGAATGTGCATGGGTTCCATGGAAAGTTGTCTGTCCTCAACTTGCTAAGAGTTCCAATCAAGAACATGTGTCACATCAAGATGATAAGGTCAAAAAACTGAAACATGAAAGACATCATGGATGGGGGATAGAATCCGTGGCAAGGCAAGACGGTAGGTAATAGGTCCTATCCTCTCAAGAATCTGAAAAGGGCCAACAAAATGAGGTGCCAACTTAGAACCCTTTCCATAACAGATCGGACTCTTCCACGGACACACTCTCAAGAACACATGATCACCAACAGAAAACTAACGATCTACCCTATGATCATCTGCATATTTCTTTTGCCTATCCTGTGCAGCTACCAAATGCTCACGAATACACTCAAATTGTTGTTCCATTTCTCGAAGAATATCCAATCCTATAAGCACCCTGTCTTCTAGTCGATCCCAACTCAAAGGAGTACAGAAAGGATGACCATACAATGCCTAGAAGGGAGACATACCTATGGAGCTATGATATCCATTTTTATAAGCAAACTCCACTAGATAAATATAATCCTCCTAGCATGACTACTTGTCCATCACATACATGCGAAGCATGTCCTCCAAAACTTGATTCACTCGCTTGGTCTGACCATCTATCTCTGGGTGATAAGTTGAACTAAAGTTCAACTTAGTCCCCAAAGCATGTTGAAGTGAGGTCCACAATGTTGAGGTAAAGATAGGATCTCTATCAGGGATGATCCGCCTCAGAATCCCATGCAATATCACCACATCTTCCAAGAATACTCATTCCACCACTGCTGCCGTAGAGGAAGCTCGAATAGAAACAAAATGAGCAACCTTTGTCAATCTGTCAACAATGACCATGATAACATCATGACAATGTGAACAGAAAGGAAACCCAACAAATATATGAAAATGATATCCCATTACCAATCCGGTACCAAATTAGGCTGTAAAAGCCCTGCCAGGTGCTGATGCTCCGCCTTCACCCGTTGACACTCTAAACACTTCATTACAAAATAAGCAATGTTGCGTTTCATACCAACCTAATGATAAATATGTCTAAGATCCGTATGCATCTTCTTGACACCTAGATGTGTCGAATAAGGTGCACGATTGTCCTCAGTCATAATCAAAACGCGAAGACCGTCTAGAGGAGGTACATAGATCCATCCAAGGTGATGAACAAGTCCATCTACCTCAAGGTTATATCTAGAAAATATACCCTCTAAAGGCCTTCCAGACTCTATCACGACTCTAACATTCTGATACCAAAAACCCTGAGGAAGAACTCCAAGAATCCTCCCTCTCAAGTCTACTCCAAGGGACAATGCTGAAATTTCATATTGCCTATGACTCAAAGCATCTGCCTTCACGTTCTCTTTCCCCTGAATATAACGAACCTCAAAATCATACTCGCAGAGGAATTCCATCCATCTCCGCTGTCGAGCATTCAAGTTGGGCTGTGTGAATATATACTACAAACTACAGTGATCACTATGTAGCTCAAACCGACGCCCTAACAGGAAATGCCTCGTAACCAAAGCATGCACTACAGCTGCCAACTCAAAATCAGGAACTAGATAGTTCAACTCATGGTTCTTGAGTTTGCGAAACTCATAGGCAATGACACATCCATCATGCATAAGCACTTCACCCATACCTTCTAAAGAGGCATCGATGTATACAATAAAATCTCTAGATGGATCAGGAAATGCCAAAATTGGAGCACTGACAAGGAGTTCCTTCAAGGTATGAAAAGCTAACTCACAGTGCTCTGACCAAACAAACTTCTTCCCTTTCCTCTGAAGAGATGTAATCAGGTGTCCTATCTGGGAAAAGCCCTGAACAAAGCAATGGTAATATCCAGCCAAACCCATAAAACTCTGAACTTCTAAAATATTGGTCGACGCTGGCCAATCAACAATGGCTTGGATCTTTGAAGGATCCATAGATACAGCTTCTCTTGAAACCACATGACCAAGATAGTTCACCTCTAACTGGAAGAAGTCACACTTCGCCAAGCTGGCATAAAGCTGATTTTCTCTCAAGCACTGTAACACCTGATGCAAGTGACCCTCATGATCTTCCACTGATGTAGAATAAATCAGAATATCATCCAAGAAAGCAAGGACAAAATGATCAACATCAGTGCAGAAAACCCCATTCATGAGGCTAGTGAAAATTGAAGGCACGTTCGTCAACCCAAATGACACCATCGTAAACTCATAGTGTCCATAATGAGTATGAAACACTATCTTATGAATATCTGCATCCTGAATGCGCAACTGATGGTACCAATATTTTAGACCAATCTTAGAGAACACCTTGGCTCCCTTTACCTGATCGAAGAGATCATCTATACAAGGCAATGGATATCGATTTCAGATGGTTACCTTATTCAGTTGTCGGTAATCAATGCATAACCAAAGAGAACCATCCTTCTTCTTAACAAAGATAACAGGCACACCCCAAGTGGAAACACTAGTACGAATGAATCTCTTGGCCAAAAATTCTTCTATCTGCAACTTCAACTCACTCAAGTCCTGAGTAGTCATCCGATATAGAGATCTTGAAATAGATTCTGCACCAGGAGCCAAATCAATGTGAAAGTCTATGTCTCGCTTTGGAGGCATATTAGGAATATCCAAAAGAAACACATCAGCATACTCTTGAAGAATAGGGTGGCCATCAAGAGACATTTCTCGACTCTCTTCCTCATCGACATCCTCAAGAGAAACTGCAAAAAGCTAACACCCCTGATGCATACACCGCTTAAGTTGCATACCGGAAATCATATGTAAGGATATTGGTCTCTAAACTCCAACAATCTCCACTTCCTTGCCAAGGTCATCTAAACACTCCACTATCTTCTTGCGGTAGTCTACATGAGCACTGTGAGATAAAAGCCAATCCATCCCTAACACAACTCGATAAGAACCCAAAGGAATGACCCAAAGGTCAATTGAGGTAACTATGGTTCCTAGGTCCAACTAACAATTGGGAATCAAGGCATCTACAAAAACACACACACTTGTAGCCAACTCTACTTGCCACCTATCTTCCTTCTTAGTAGACGCGAGTCCACACCGCTCCACAATGGATGAAGAAATGAAAAAATCCAAAGCACTGGAATCAAAGAGTAGAGAGATAGGAATTCCACACAACACACCTTCTGCCTCAATAATTCTACCCTGTTAATCAGTCTGGTGGTCATCCACCGTAGTAAACACTCTATGGGATCTACCTGTATCTCCCATTATAGGCTCTAATGATGCAGGCCTCTAACTACCTATATGGTGGGAATGCTGAGGGCACTGCATGGCTATGTGACCAAACTACCCACAAGACAATCAAGCTCCCCTACCTGGTCCTCTACTACCTAACGGCCCACTAGACTACTAGAAACTTCCTTGGCTAGGGGCATGAGATGCACTCTACAAGGACTGTCCTGAATGACCCTGTCTGCTCATCTACTAGTTCCTATTCTTCCTATGATGAGAATTGCCACCTTGTTGTCCATGGAAATGTTTCAGGCTCAGCGGCTGTTGTTGCTACTATTGTCCACCCTTAGCGAGTATCTGAGGAGTCCTAAATGGTGCAACTAACTGGGACTAATTCCCACAAGCTCTGTTCCCACTTAAAGGTGCACTCCCTATCTGCACACCAAACTGACCACCAAGTGCATAGATAAGGTTCTTCTCAACCAATCTGGCTCTTGCCACAACTATCTCAACTGAAGCTGGCTCAAACACCCTCACTCCTCCACTGATACGATCATTCAAACCCCCCAAGAAGTGCTAGACAAGCATAACCTCATCATTACCATTTCTAGCATATTGTTTAAGCTCATAGAACCTGTGCTCAAACTGATCCATTGACAAACCATACTGATATAGAGCATAGAACTCATCAGCTCGAGTTTGCCTCCACTAGGGTGAGAGAAATCATGCCCTGAATCTCTCCAGAAATATCTCCCACGATACGGTGTTAATACACACATCGATCTTCTCCTCTTCTAATCTCCACCAGATCGAAGCAAACCTATCGAGATGCATAATAGAACATCTCACCTTGGTGTTGCTATTATATGGGAACATAGGGAAACACCGATCCAGACTGATAAGCCAGGTCTCTTCCTTGAGACCGGTACCTCTACCATCAAAGAAGGGAGGGTTCATCATCGTCAAGTCCGTAATGTGAACTACGGGAGCTGGATCCGGGTCAGCTAGGACCTCCCTCCTTCTAGGAGACCTCTCTCTCTCTCTCTCTCTCTCTCTCTCTCTCTCCTCTGGAATCAGATGATGCGACTCCCCAACTTGAGCATGACTAGACTGCTCACCCTCAGGCCTGGGGCCTTTCCTAGTTAGAACCCCCTGAAACATCTGTCTCAGCTCTTCCCTTTCAGGAACCTTCTCTTCTGCACATGGTTCATCCTCATGAACTGACTTCTCCTGCTCCACACTCACATGAGTGGGTAGTGGCGAAGGACTAGGGTGATCAAAACCTCAACCCCATCCTCCACCTCTGCCTCTATTGTGGCCTCCAATACGGCCACCTCCCCTAGCTTTCCTAGCCAATATCTAACACTACAAAAGAGAAAACAGTTCAGATCAATGAAAAGGATAAAACAAGGGAAACACAAACATTAAGACCTACACAAAAGGTCAGGCTAAATGGGCTCACTACAAACCCAGAGTACCCAGTGTTGAAACTTGGGCTCTGATACCAATTTTTTTTTTTAAAGATTAAGTGTATTAATTATAACATTGCACGTTTATTAACACAAGCGGAAGTCTAACAATGACATCCTAAAGGGTTACCAACGATGATTACTTCGAAACTAAACAACTAAAAAAGGTTAATCCAATTATCCATCCAATTAGGAAATTCAATTGCAATAATAAAACCATTCTTACAAAACTGAATTCCATATAGAAAGATTTAAAGTGTTACAATATATTTATTTCAATGATTCATTTACAAATAAGAAGAAAGATAAATGAAATAACATACATTACATTGAATTAAGATTACAATATTCAATAATGACATGGCTTCCAATAATACAAATGAATACATAGGTTACAATGCCAAGGATTACATAGTTTACTGATATAGTGACCACAAGGTCTCAAATATACAATAATCTCAAACATGAGCTGATACAAGAGTCACAAACCAAGAAAAACCAGTGAAGTCGATCCTCGTATGAAGGTAAGAACAAGATATTCGATGGGAAGTGGCACTACCACCCGACCATGTGATCCCAAAGTGGAACCACCCCACCGTGTTGGGAAATAGCAGAAGACCCTCAAACAAGCAAGCAAGACAAGTACAACAGTCCAACATGAATCCACAAAACCCATGTGACTCAACTCACAAACACTAGTGATCCTAAGGAGAGAGTGTCATCACATGCCTTACAGTGGTTACCCTAGGTAGGTCTCCATACGTCCCAACCCCCATCCTGGGTTATCTTGGTAACCTCTCCCAAACCCCTGATTCCATCTAAGAATCATGCGGACCCTACCAATCCCTTCGTGAAGACAAGGTGGTATTTTTGCCATTCCAGGCCTTCTCACCACATCCTGAGCCTATACAAGCACTCAACCATGTGCGAGACACATTATCTTAGTTTAATATTTTAGCTACCCATCCCCTTATCAATTATTAGGTTATCACTTCTTAACTGACTTTCGAGGGTTTATCCTACCATCCACTTTGGGCGTGGCCCACGCTCGAAAGACACTCTCTCTGATAGGACACTAATAGGAAAGGTTTTTCTCTATAAGAACACTATGGTGAAACTGACAGCCATAACTAATCCTGACCAAAAGCAGGTGAAAGGTACACTATCAATAAACCAATATTGACCATATGGAATAAAATACACAATGGCTCACATCGATAGGTTTGCTCAACAACCTCTGACCAAGGGGGTATATCCATTTATGACAAGACGACAAGACAACTAAAATTGCAATGAAATAAAGCTTTGACTACAATTAACATTTACACTGAGATTCTAAAACAGACAATCTTTTCTTTAAACAGCCAAGGCATAAATAACTTGCAATTAAAGTTACTTTAGAGAATATGAAAATACAACTATATAATAAAGGAAATTCCATATTGTAATTTGTCCAAAAGCTAAATTTTACCACATTACAATAATTTTCCCCTAGTCATATGTTTAAGAATAATTACCAAATATCCCAATTTAATGGTTTTCATAACATAGATCATATTCCAAATTAGAAATATATATAATAATATAATATAACTACATGAATATACATTCTTCGAATATACACCATATAATTGTATCATATTTAAAATATACATACTAAAATGAATATTTAATTTTCAATAATAAAATTTTACATACTAAAAATGAAGATTTACTTTCCAATAAATAAAATCTACATGCTAAATGGAGATTTAATTTTCAATAACTAACATTTAAAAAATTACACAATATCATATTGTAAACAAAGCATAACAATTCTTTATATATATATATATATATATATATATATATATATATATATATATATATATATCATTTTATTTTTTATATATTTTTTTTTAAAACAAAAAATAAACTAATTATTTTTTAAAAAAAAGGCTAACTGCAAGGCAGCCTGCTACCATATGGTAGCGAGTGCAACCCTGTAGTAGCACTGCTACCATATGGCAGCAGTTGCTACCTTATGGTACCAGTGGCTACCATCTGGTAGCACTGTTACCGTAGGTAGTAGTCGCTAGCTTGGGGTAGCATCTACTACCCCGGGCTAGCAGGCTCCGCCTCCCCAAAAGTAATTAAAAAAAAATTAATTTTTCAAAAAAACCATTTGCAATAGCATAAACAGAATTTTCAATTGCATTTTTCCAATTTAATTTAATTTAAGATTAAATTTAATACCAAAAGTAAATTAAATTAATCTACAACTAAATACATAGAGATGTATTAAATTTGATAAACAACTATATTAAATAACATAGATAATTTAAATCTCTGGCTTGATCTCTGAGACAATAGAGAGAGTAGAAAACCCAAATCCAGACAATCTCATTCGAAAACAAAACCAAAATAGCTGGAAACTAAATATTCTGGCGAACCCAATTTTCTCCCAAATTTGAAAACTTTCATGCACATGGAATTTTGACAAAATTTTGCCAGCATAACTTTCCCCAAATTTCACAAATTTAATCTACCTTAACCAAGGAAATAAATTATTTTCATAAACCAAAAATATAACCAGAATAGATTTTAGCCAAGAACATGAAATGAAAAGGAATGGCCTGGAGTTGCATTTTATTTTTAAAACCAAATGGACTAAAATCTTCAATAAATTCATAACCAATACTCTAACAATACTGCACGCATTTAATCATCTATTTTATTTTTAATTTTTTAAACAAACAACTTTCAGAAGAAGGGAAGAAATAAATGGATTTTGTTAAAACAACAAGAACAGGTCGTCTCGCTTGTAGAGTTTTCCAGGAAGAAATTTGTTGAAGAGCTTTTATCCTGCAACAAGCTTCCAACCTGAAATCAGAACCTCCTTCCAAAGAAATCTCAAAAATCTTGGCATTCTCCAAGAACATGCATTCCATAAATCTCAAGACAATTTCTTTCACACACAGCTGCCTCCTTCCCGTGAACTCCTGGAATGAAAAATAAAGATTTTATTTAACCTAAACTTTTTAGGTTCCCCAAAAATATTTTCCTCTCTCCCAAAATAATAATAATCCCTTTCACACTAAAAATCATTTCAATTTATTTTCTAATTTTCCAAAAAGGCAAGTAAAAATGCATTATTCTAAAAACAACACTTTCCCTTTTCTTTTATTCTTTTCTCATGCCCAATTAAATAACTTTCTAAAAACAATATTTAGGAAAGTAATTGAACTTATTTTATTTATTTCTAATTTTTTTTTAAAAAAAATCTAGAGTACAATAAATACATTTAATTTTATTTGTTTACCCCTAATGTTTAAATAAAACTATATTTCTAACTTAATGCAAATTCCTATTCGATTTCAGCACCTTATTTAATTAAAGAAATTCATCGTCACTAAAGCATTTATACTTCATAAATTAAATATTCTAACTATAACATTATGTCATGAACTCAAATAATTAAATCACATCTACTAGGGCACAAAAACTGAGAACACCCAAACAAGGACTCTAAAAAAGTTAGACCAACCAACTCGACGACTGAACAAAACAGAAGGAACGACTAGCTCACAACACTCACATAGTGTAACTGATGTATGATTAGGGTCAACCACTATCTCCGCCACTCCCATCAGAACAAATAAGGCACGCTCAGACCTTTGAAGCCACGTGGAGACGATACCCTATACCTACGTGGTACTTGTACCTAGAATGACCTGCATCATCGAACCACATATGCATATATACAAATATAGAATACATGACACACACACAAATGAAAGAGAATCATGACATTCCGTATCTCACCAGAGTGAGTGAAGTAAAATCATCCCCTCATATCCAATACACTCGTAGACATGCAATATATAATTACACATTGCATAGATAAAGTAAAGTGTCTGTACATAACACTAATCCGTAAATTATCACCATTCACAAGTACTGAAATACTGAAAAATACAGTATGCATCTCATATTTAGATAAAGCATAAAATAAAGTCATATAAGTCTGAATAACACATAATGGTAATGTCTCCACTAAAAGTAAGCAATAATAGAATAAGAGTCTAATGAGTTAAATTGAGGAGGGGTACTACATTCTCCCCCCCAAAACTAGGCTTACTCCTGGAAGCCTAATACAGATAAGAATAACCCTCTCTCATCTTCATTGCATCCTTCCATGTCACTGAGGTCTCATCATTTGGGTCCCATAGGACCCTTAACTGGTCGATGGTACAACCCCTAAGGGTCAAATCCCAATGCTGAAGAATGTGCATGGGCTCCATGGAAAGTTGTCTGTCCTCAACCTGCTAAGAGTTCCAATCAAGAACATGTGTCACATCAAGATGATAAGGTCAAAAAATTGAAACATGAGAGACATCATGGATGCGAGATAGAATCCGTGGCAAGGCAAGACGGTAGGTAATATGTCCTATCCTCTCAAGGATCTGAAAAGGGCTAACAAAATGAGGCGCCAACTTAGAACCCTTTCCATAACGGATCGGACTCTTCCATAGACACAATCTCAAGAACACACAATCACCAATAGAAAACTAATGATCTACCCTATGATCATCTGCATACTTCTTTTGCCTATCCTGTGCAACTACCAAATGCTGACGAATACGCTCAAATTGTTGTTCCATTTCTCAAAGAATATCTGGTCCTATAAGCACCCTATCTTCTAGTCGATCCCAACTCAAAGGAGTACGGAAAGGATGACCATACAATGCCTAGAAGGGAGACAACCTATGGAGCTAGGATATCCATTGTTATAAGCAAACTCCACTAGATAAATATAATCCTCCCAGCATGACTACTGGTCCATCACATACATGCGAAGCATGTCCTCCAAAACTTGATTTACTCGCTTGGTCTGACCATCTATCTCTGGGTGATAAGCTGAACTAAAGTTCAACTTAGTCCCCAAAGCATGTTGAAGTGAGGTCCACAATGTTGAGGTAAAGATAGGATCTCTATCAGAGATGATCCGCCTCGGAATCCCATGCAATCTCACCACATCTTCCAAGAAGACTCATTCCACCACTGCTGCCGTATAGGAAGCTCAAATAGAAAAAAAATGAGCAACCTTTGTCAATCTGTCAACAATGACCATGATAACTTCATGACGATGCGAACAGAAAGGAAACCCAACAATGATATATATGAAAATGATATCCCATTACCAATCCGGTACCAAATTAGGTTGTAAAAGCCCTGCCGAGTGCTGATGCTCTACCTTCACCCGCTGACACTCTAAAGACTTCAACACAAAATAAGCAATGTTGCGTTTCATACCAGCCCAATGATAAATATGTCTAAGATCCGCATGCATCTTCTTGACATCTAGATGTGTCGAATAACGTGCACGATCGGCCTCAGTCATAATCAAAACACGAAGACCATCCAGAGGAGGTACATAGATCCGTCCAAGGTGATGAACAAGTCCATCTGCCTCAAGGTTATATCTAGAAAATATACCCTCTAAAGGCCTTCTAGACTCTATCACGGCTCTAACATCTTGATACCAAAAATCTTGAGGAAGAACTACAAGAATCCTCCCTCTCAAGTCTACTCCAAGGGACAATGCTGAAATTTCATATTGCCTATGACTCAAAGCATCTGCCATCACGTTCTCTTTCCCCTGAATGTAAATAAACCTCAAAATCATACTTGCAGAGGAATTCCATCCATCTCCACTATCGAGCATTCAAGTTGGGTTGTGTGAATATATACTGCAAATTGCGGTGATCACTATGCAGCTCAAACCGATGCCCTAACAGGAAATGCCTCCATGTAACCAAAGCATGCACTACAGCTGCCAACTCCCAATCAGGAACTGGATAGTTCAACTCATGGTTCTTGAGTTTGCGAAACTCATAGGCAACCACACGTCCATCATGCATAAGCACTTCACCCATACCTTCTAAAGAGGCATCGATGTATACCATAAAATCTCTAGATGGATCAGGAAATGCCAAAATTGGAGCACTGACAAGGAGTTCCTTCAAGGTACGAAAAGCTAACTTACACTACTCTAACCAAACAAACTTCTTCCCTTTCCTCTGAAGAGATGTAATCAGGTGTCCTATCTGGGAAAAGCCCTGAACAAAGCGACGGTAATATCCGACCAAACCCATAAAACTCTGAACTTCTAAAATATTGGTCGGTGCTAGCCAATCAACAATGGCTTGGATCTTTGAAGGATCCACGGATACACCTTCTCTTGAAACCACATGACCAAGATAGTTCACCTCTAACTGGAAGAAGTCACACTTCGCCAAGTTGGCATAAAGCTGATTTTCTCTCAAGCACTGTAACACCTGACGCAAGTGACCTTCATGATCTTCCACTGATGTAGAATAAATCAGAATATCATCCAAGAAAGAAACGACAAAATGATCAACATAGGTGCGAAAAACCCCATTCATGAGGCTAATAAAAATTGATGTCACGTTCATCAACCCAAATGACACCACTGTAAACTCATAGTGTCCATAACGAGTATGAAACACTGTCTTATGAATATCTGCATCCTGCATGCGCAACTGATGGTACCCAGATTTCAGACCAATCTTAGAGAACACCTTGGCTCCCTTTACCTGATTGAAGAGATCATCTATACAAGGCAATGGATATTGATTTCAGATGGTTTCCTTATTCAGTTGTCGGTAATCAATGCATAACCGAAGAGAACCATCCTTCTTCTTAATGAAGATAACAAGCACACCCCAAGTGGAAACACTAGTACGAATGAATCCCTTGGCCAAAAATTCTTCTATCTGCAACTTCAACTCACTCATGTCCTGAGTAGTCATCCGATATAGAGCTCTCGAAATAGATTCTGCACCAGGAACCAAATCAATGTGAAAGTCTATGTCTCGCTTTGGAGGCATATTAGGAATATCCAAAAGAAACACATCAGCATACTCTTGAAGAATAGGGTGGCCATCAAGAGCGATTTCTTGACTCTCTTCCTCATCCACATCCTCAAGAGAAACTCCAAAAAGATGACACCCCTGACACATACACTGCTTAAGTTCCATAGCGGAAATCATACTTAAGGATATCGGTCTCTAAACTCCAACAATCTCCACTTCCCTGCCAAGGTCATCTAAACACTCCACTATCTTCTTGCGACAGTCTACATGAGCACTGTGAGATGAAAGCCAATCCATCCCTAACACAACTCCATAAGAATCCAAAGGAATGACCCGAAGGTCAACTAAGGTAACTACGGTTCCTAGGTCCAACTCACAACTGGGAATAAAGGCATCTACAGAAACACACACACCTGTAGCCAACTCTACTTGCCACCTATCTGCCTTCTTAGTAGACGCGAGTCCACACCGCTCCACAATGGATGAAGAAATGAAAGAATCCAAAGCACTGGAATCAAAGAGTAGAGAGATAGGAATTCCACACAACACACCTTCTGCCTCAATAATTGTACCCTGATGATCAGCTTGGCAGTCATCCACCATAGCAAACACTCTATGGGATCTACCTACATCTCCCATTATAGGCTTTTATGATGCTGGCCTCTAACTACCTATATGGTGGGAATGCAGAGGGCACTGCGTGGCTATGTGACCAAACTGCCCACAAGATAAGCAAGCTCCCCTACCTGGTCCTCTACTACCTAACGGCCCACTAGACTACTAGAGACTTCCCTAGCTAGGGGCATGAGATGCACTCTACAAGGACTGTCCTAAACGACCCTGTCTACTCATCTGCCAGTTCCTGTTCTTCCTATGATGAGAATTGCCACCTTGTTGTCCATGGAAATTTTTCAAGCTCGGCAGCTGCTGTTGCTACTGTTGTCCACCCTTAGCGAGTATATGAGGAGTCCTAAACGGTGCAACTAACTGGGACTAATTCCCACAAGCTCTATTCCCACTAAAAGGTGCGCTCCCTATCTGCACACCAAACCGACCACCAAGTGCATAGATAAGGTTCTGCTCAACCAATCTGGCTCTCACCACAACTATCTCAACTGAAGCTGGCTCAAACACCCTCACTCCTCCACTGATACGATCATTCAAACCCCTCAAGAAGTGTTGGACAAGCATAACCTCATCGTTACCAGTTCTAGCATATTGCTTAAGCTCATAGAACCTATGCTCAAACTGATCCATTGACAAACCATACTGATATAGAGCATAGAACTCATCAGCCTGAGTTTGCCTCCACTAGGGTGAGAGAAATCATGCCCTGAATCTCTCCAGAAATATCTCCCATGATACGGTGTTAATACACACATCGATCTTCTCCTCTTCTAATCTCCACCAGATCGAAGCAAAACTATCGAGATGCATAATAGAACATCTTGCCTTGGTGTTGCTACTATATGGGAACATAGAGAAACACCGATCCAGACTGATAAGCCAGGTCTCTTCCTTGAGACCGGTACCTCTACCATCAAAGAAGGGAGGGTTCGTCATCATCAAGTCCCTAATGTGAACTACGGGAGCTGGATCCGGGTCAGCTGGGACCTCCCTCCTTCTGGGAGACCTCTCTCTCTCTCTCTCCTCTGGAATTAGATGATGCAACTCCCCAGCTTGAGCATGACTAGGCTGCTCAACCTCAGGCCTGGGGCCTTTCCTGGCTAGAACCTCCTGAAACATCTGTCTCAGCTCTTCCCTTTAGGGAACCTTCTCTTCTACACATGGTTCATCCTCATGAACTGACTTCTCCTGCTCCACACTCACATGAGTGGGTAGTGGCGAAGGACTAGGGCGATCAGAACCTTGACCCCATCCTCCACCTCTACCTCTATTGTGGCCTCCAATACGGCCACCTCCCCTAGCTTTCCTAGCCAATACCTAACACTACAAAAGAGAAAACAGTTCAGATCAATGAAAAGGATAAAACAAGGGAAACACAAACATTAAGACCTACACAAAAGGTCAAGCTAAGTGGGCTCACTACAAACCCAAAGTACCTAGTGTTGAAACTTGGGCTCTGATACCAATATTTCTTTTTAAAGATTAAGTGCATTAATTATAACATTACACATTTATTAACACAAGCAGAAGTCTAACAATGACATCCTAAAGGGTTACCAATGAAGATTACTTCAAAACTAAACAACTACAAAAGGCTAATCCAATTATCCATCTAATTAGGAAATTCAATTGCAATAATAAAACCATTCTTATAAAATTGAATTCCATATTGAAAGATTTAAAGTGTTACAATATATTTATTTCAATGATTCATTTACACATAAGAAGAAAGATAGCTGAAATAACATACATTCCATTGAATTAAGATTACAATATTCAATAATTACATGGCTTCCAATAATACAAATGAATACATAGGTTACAATGCCAAGGATTACATAGTTTACTGATATAATGACTACATTGTCTCAAATATACAATAATCTTGAACATGAGTTGATACAAGAGTCACGAACCACGAAACACCAACGAAGCTGATCCTCGCATGAAGGTAAGAACAAGATATCCAATGGGAAGTGGCAATACAACCCGACCATGTGATCCCAAAGTGGAACCACCCCACCGTGCTGGGAGATAGTAGAAGATTCTCGAACAAGCAAGCAAGACAAGTACAACAGTACAATATGACTCCATAAAACCCATGTTTCTCAACTCACAAACACTAGTGATCCTAAGGAGAGAGTGTCATTGCATGGCTTAAGGTGGTTAACCTAGGTAGACCTCCATACGTCTCGACCCTGATCCTAGGTTATCCTCGTAACCTCTTCCAAACCCCTGGCTCCATCTAAGCATCATGCAGACCCTACAAGTCCCTTCGTGAAAACAAGGTGGTAGGTTTGCCATTCCAGGTCTTCTCACCACATCCTGACCCTATACAAGCACTCAACCATGTGCGAGGCACATTATCTTATTTTAATATTTTAGCTACCCACCCCCTAATCAGTTATTAGTTTATCACCTCTTAACTGACTTTTGAGGGGTTATCCTGCCATCCACTTTGGGCGAGGTCCCTGCTCGAAAGCCACTCTCTCTCATAGGACACTAATAGGAAAGGTTTCTCTCTATGAGAACACTATGGTGAAACTGACAGCCATTGTATATGGTGAAAATGGATAACAATAATAACAATATTGAAAGGCTAAATGAATTCAACCACAAAACCCTAGCCTAACAATCAACAAAGATCCACCATAACATATGAAGATTATCTAAGACAATGCAAATCAAATGAAATCACAAAGATTATACCATCACATGTCCAATAGGGTTTTGATCTCCATTCTTCCTATCTCCATTGATCTTGCTTGATATATTTGCTCCCAGATTTTATGTGCACAAGAGCTCAACAAAGAACGGAATGTGGTTGCAAGTAGGATCCTAGTGTAGTCAAGTCCTCCAAATTGTCGATTAGGGTTTGCTAATGAAGAAGGCATCTCCTTAAATAGAAGACACAATATGAAATGGAGGGATAAGATTGAGAGGTGTAAAAGGAGGTCGGTTAAGATTAGAGGGTAGGTAGAAGAAATAATAAAATAATGAAAGAGGTAGGTAGTGTAGGAATTAAGAGATAATGACATGTGTCATGTGTAGAAAAAGTTAATGAATTAATTAAATAAATAAAGATTTATTTAATTAATAGAAGAAGTGGGATAATTAAATAAATAAGAATATTTATTTAATTTAGGAAAAGGATAATTTAAATAAATAAATGTATTTATTTAAATGAGAAATAAGGCTAGAAGAGGATAAATGAATTAATTAAATAAATAAAGATTTATTTAATTAATAGAAGAATTAAGCTTAGATGATTAAATAAATAAAATATTTATTTAATTAGACATGACAATTTTAGTTGTCTACATTTTGCCCCTTTTTGAGACAATGCGGCTTGTCGCGTTGTTTCAAAGAAGATAAGATGAACTGATACAGAGTTGCCCCAGGATGGGAATGATATGCCCCCTCGAGAGATTGGATGAAAATGTCTGGAAAGATCCCAGACAATCTCTCGATAAGAAAGAAAGGCTAGAATGGACTGACCGGATAAAGTGACAAAGTCACGGGATAATGAAGACTGACTCGGGAAATGAAGGCTAAGGCTAGGGTAGGCTATAAGATAGACCACGGGAAAAAGACATCCTCATTGTCATCTACACCTTTACGAGATCAAAGTGCAGAGCAAGAAAAGAGCAGCAGCAGTCAGCAGCGATGGCTTTCATGCACAGATTCGACCGCGTTCGACGATTTCAGAGGCCAGCAGAGGTAGGAGAGCCGGTAAGTACCACCAAACCTCCTCGTACTTTGACGCATTGAATTTTGTCATTAATGCATGCTAGTTAGAGCAATAAATGCGCTTAGGAATAGGGTACAAAAAAGTCTAAAATCATGTAACTGCGTCTGCGTCGGTGTTAGGCGCGTCTGTGTCCGACAGGCACATCTATGTCGGTGCCAGGCACGTCTGTGTCTGGAACCGCGTCTATGTCAAATGCAGGCGCGTTTATGTCATGCAGAGGCGTTTGTGATGTGCAGGGGCATCTACATAGTATAGTCACGTTTATGCACAGCCTAGGCACGTCTATGTCATATAGGCACGTCTGTGTTTTTAAGGTGCACTTGTGCAGTCTGTAGGTGCGTTTGTGTCAGTCAAGCGCGTTTGTGTTGAAAAAATGCAAGTTTTGGTCTTCGAGGTCAAATCGACAGTTCTGTGATGAACATACGCTGTCGATTGGATAAGCTACTGAGAGGATACACTCAAGCAAGTCCTCTAGGAAGACTAGGATAGATCAAGGCACTTTGTGATGAACAGTGAGCACCAAGATAGAGTACTTTGTGATGAACAGGGAGTACCCAAAGTATGAGCAGCACTTTGTGATGAACAGGGAGTGCAAATGTGAGTAACACTTTGTGATGAATAGTGAGTGTCACACATGTAGTACTTTGTGATGAATAGGGAGTACCACTAGGATAAATAGCAACACTTTGTGATGAACAGTGAGTGTCACTAGGGTAGATAGCCATATGCATTTAGATAAAAAGTAGCATTTTGTGATAAACAGTGAATGCCACCATGACTGACATAATTGATTGGCTTGACTGCAGGAGTATTTGCCTATGTTGGAGTCACGGGAGAGATTCCCGTCGACACAGAGACTGCGCCCTGAGTTGTCGTTTTAGGACAGAGCTACCATCGAGGAGATGGGTTTGAGACATATATTGTATGTGCCTGAGTTTCAGGCAAACATGGGTTTGCTGACTGCGCTTGCTGAGAGATGGCACTCGGAGACGTGCACCTTCCATTTGTCGATGGGTGAGATGACAGTCACCTTGGAGGATGTATATAGGATTATACGGATACCGATTGATGGCGAGCTGATTCCTTACGATCGAGATGGAGACAGGGATGCCCTTAGACGAGTGTTCTAGGATCCAAGATTGGAGATAAGGGCAGGACACATGGCATGGGATACCATGACATGGATAGGATTAGCACTACCAATAGTGTTGGCAGGATTGATTAGTGAGTTCCTCTGTATCAGTTTTGTACCATTTTGTATAATGATGTAGACACCTGTGGGTGATTGTAGCCATATGATTTTGACATCATTGTATCATGACACTTTATATATATATATATGAGATAATTCATCTTTGCGGCAACTATATGCATGTGTACCTATGTGATGAGATGTTCTTATGTGATGCTTATGATATGGATGCAAATATGTATATGATGCAATGCAATATTTTGTTATTTTTTTATTTTTGTTTATGTTTTATATGTGTATGCATGATGCAAATGTGAATGTAAGTAATGCAGATGAATATGATAATGCAAATGTAAATTGTGCTAACAGGTGTTGTGTGCAAGATGTGATGCAGTTGTGATATCTATATGTATATATGAAATACTTATATGTGGTAATGTAGGTGCAGCTACATGAAATGCAAATGTTTTTGGTGTGTCATTATACTCAGTCATGTGATAGCAGGCTATGCGGACTTGAGAAGGACGATGGAAGTCAATCAAGAAAGGGGGATGGAAGACAGAAGATATGAAAGTGAAATAGCTTTTTGTGTGTTATCATCATTGAGCTTTATTATGGCAAGTAGGTTATGACAATCGAGGCATATGTTCGACCTAGAAAGTCATTGTACTTGTTTGCATGGAGATAAGACAGTCACAAACAAGGAATGCCCCAGTTCACACTAGACTCATAGTGTCCTCATATCCTTGGACAAGTCATAGCATTACTAAGAGACAATCCACAGACAGCAAAAAAAAAAAGGTGACGATACCCCATCCTCGCCTTTCTAGTCAAAGACATCCTGGAGATAGAATCTCTAGTCAGAGACATCTCGGAAAAGCTAAAAGATATGTCACCAAAAGATAAAATCAAAAGAAAACCAAGACTCGACACCAAAATCCACTGTAGCCCTCAAGTTTAGTGTCTCTTGTCACTTGTATACGTCTTATTTGATTGTGGTCACAATGTTTACTTTCACAAAAAGGATAGATAGCACTGAACCATAATGTTGTCTGAGTCTGTTGAAATATTTTATTTGTTGAAGCCCATTGTTGCTGCTGTGTCTCATCTAAAACTGACTGAATCCATGAAACTGATACTTTATTGTAGAGAAGATGAAACTTTATTGCGGACTGGCGATGCAAATGTTGCTTTATTGCGGATTGTGCTCGAATAGACTGAAGGAAGCTAGAAGAAACTATACTCCTTGAAACATGTGATGTTCTCAGTTCCACACCCATCACTAGACGTAGGATTTTGCCTTAGCCACAGATAGGATTTGATTTATTATGGATGGAAAGGGAGGCGAAAAGGGAGGTTTATTATGAATGGCTAACCAATTTTGGGTAGATCAATAACAAGCCATGATGGGAATGGGTAAGTTTATTATGAACGAATAGGTTGTGAGTGTGTGCAAAGTGAAATGATGAAGAAAATCTTGAAGGAGGGAGGAGCAATGTCTCTACACATGGCGCTGGTGACCCAGTTTTCACCATGGTACTTGCCCAGGGCGCCACCGAAGTGGTTTTCACCATTGGACGAAATTATTTCTCTTTACTTTTTTCAATTTTTCAATGTTTTTTGTGTCACAAGGCGCCTGTTTGCCAGGTTTTCACCAAGTAACGATTTTTTTTGTTTTATAATTTTTTTTTTTGTATTTTTGAAATTTTTGATTTTTTTTGTATTTTTGAATTTTTTGATTTTTTTGTATTTTTTGAATTAGGATACTCTAAAGAGCTATGTATAAAACTTGTGAAGGTGCATGTTGTTGATAGGATCCTCCAAAGGTTCACCTTCTGTAGTTGAGAGCTGATATGCCCCAGATCCATATGCTGTTGTAATGATGTAAGGACCAAGCCAGTTTGGTTCAAACTTGCCCTTCTTCTCTCTGTCTTGCTGATTTTTGGGGTTTTCTCGGAGAACCAAGTCACCTGCCTCAAATGTGTGAGGCTTGACTTTGTGATTGTAGTTGCATTGTTTCTTGACTGAATGATGTGTAGCTTGAGTGTCTGTCTTCCTTGATAAAGGAATTGAGATAGGATTACTAGTGTGTGGACTACACAGGCCCGTATGCATGTCACCTAAAGAAGTTTGGGCATCCCTGATAACAAAGTCCTTTGAGGAAGCTCCATTAAAGGTCCATGATGTATCGCCGGAAGGGAATGGATGTGTGGAACAAGTGGATGAGTTATGAAGGTTTATGATTGCAAAAAGAAGTGAAAGTAGGATAGCATGATGGAGACTTAGGATCAACAAGTATGCTTTTTGACTTAAAATTTTAGAGCTTTTGCCCCCAGTTATTTTGATATTAGGGGAGATCAACTCTTGTTCTTTTTGCCTCATAGGAGTTTTATCCTTGACTTTGATTTTTGTAGAGTCCAATAGCTTTTGATTTTGATTTGGACTGGAGGATTTTTCTTCATTATTGACTTTTAGATTTTTCTTTTCAAAGCTTGATTTGTGATCTCCAATGAGTAAGGGCTTTTGTAATTGTTGTTGATCCAAGTCTAGGAGAGGAGTGGAAATGGAATGAGTGGATGATATGGTAAGGCTATGTGAGTTCTCAAGAGGGTTGGCAATACGCTCAATAGATTCTTTGTTGGAACCACTCTTAGGACTATTGATATCAAGAGATACTTGCACCACTAGAGGAGATTTGCATTCGGACTTAGTAGCCACAACACTAGGTGGTTCACACCCAATTCCTTGGCATTGAAAATTGTTTGTAGGTTGTTCCTGTTGACTGAATACCTTAGGAGATAATGGGAGTTGGTCAGCATGAAATATATACTCACCACATCCTAGGTCTTTAATCTTGAACTTTTCTTTTAGCTCTGCTTGTTTGGATGTAGAAGCTTCTAAGGATTCAGGATCCACATATGTCGATGAAGGAATAGCTTCGCGATTGACTGGGATTGTTATTTCTGACCGAGGTTGTAGATTGTTGCAATATATGAATGGATTTGGATCCGCTTTGATGGTCACTTCAACTCCATTGTGTGGAAACTTGATACATCGATGATATGTAGATGGGACTGCGCTCATCTCATGAATCCATGGACGTCCCAAGAGTATGTTGTATCTGAGATCTAGATCTAGGACTTGACAAACCACATCCTTTGTAACTGGTCCCACTCTGAGAGGTAAGATGACTATACCCTTGGATGAACGCTCCTCCTCATCATATGCCTTAATGGTGATCTTGTTTGTAGAATTCACAGCTTTATCAAAATATCCCAATTGTGTGATAGTGCTTAATGTGCAAATGTTTAGACCTGCTCCTCCATCTATCAGGACTCATTTTATTCAATGTTTGTGTATGAAGGCTTCAATGTATAATGGTGCATTATGTGGCTGACTTACGGAGGCGTCATTGGCTTCTATGAATGTGAGGGAATGTGGAATGGAAAGGTATCCCACCATGGCTTGAAACTGGTCCACGTTTAGATCAGTAGGAATGGCAGTATCTCTCAAGATTTTGTCAAGAATAGCTTTATGTGTGGGAGATATGCGTAATAGCTCAAGGATTGAAATGAGCGTGGGTGTCTTCCCTAACTGTTCTACAAGGTCATACTCAGGTTTGGTTGATGAAGAAGCGGTGTTTTTAGCTGGAGCACCTTGCAAATTAATTTTACCTCGACGGGTTGTAACGTGACATTCAGAGGTAGGTTCGGAAGAAGATCCAACACCTTTTAGGACAATCTTGGGTCTCTGAGTAGAATTCTTAGATGCTTTGTCCTTGATGATAATAGTAGAGACGTAATTGTCCATCGAGATATTATTGATAGTTGAATCATAGTTGTAAGGTGCTCTAGTATAGTTGGCTTGGTCATCTGTGGCTTTAGCTTTTCCCTTGTCATGTTTTGGGAATGGTTCCTTAAACATCTCATGTTCTTGATTAGACGAATGTCCCTCAATCTCAATGTCACCTCTATCAATGAGATCTTGCACAATGTTCTTTAGTCGATGACAATTTCCTATCTTATGACCCTTACTCTTATGAAATTCACAATACTCATCATCATTCCACCAATTTGGTTTGACCTTTGGTTCATATGGCGGGAAATCTGGAATTGTGATCACCTTGTTCGCCACTAACTTCTTGAAAACTGACTCAAGTGGTTCTCCCAACGGGGTATACTTCCTTCGTGATCTAGAAGTTGTTTGAGTATTCACTTGATTGTTTGTAGAACTTGATCCAGAAAAAATGAATTTGGGTCGCATTGTGTTGGCATCAACAACACCATCATTGACTGTGTTCTTGTTTTTATTCCAAAATCTTGGCTTGTCTTTTCCTTTAAAGTCATCTTTGTTTTCCTTGAATATTTTAATGACTCCTTGTTCAATTAGAACCTTTTCTGTCACTAAGCCTTTTTCAATGACATCCTTGAAGGTGGACAAACAAGCTTTTCTTAGATCATAACCAATGTCTTTGTTAACATTTTGGGTGAACATTTCTACCATTTGTTTTTGTGGAATTTCACAAGAGCATCTGCTGGCTAGATTTCTCCATCTTTGCAAAAATGATGCAAAGGACTCTCCTTCTTTTTGCTTAGTGTTGCACAAAGTAGTGACTGATATGTTTGTCTTTATATTGTAGGAGAAATGTTGAATAAATGCCTCTGCTAAGTCACCCCATGACTTAATACCAGGTGGAAGTTGGGAGAACCATTCCATAGCTTGATCACCTAAGCTTTGTGGGAATAATCTTTTCAAATATGTCTCTTCCGCTGCTACCTCAATGCAAGCTGTGAAAAATTGTCTTATGTGTGCCTTAGGATCCCCTTTTCCTCTATATTTGTCAAATTTAGGCATCACAAAATGTGTAGGAAATGGAGGCATTGGAATGCTCTTGTCAAATGGATAAGGACATATGTCTCTCATTGTGTATGTTGGCTTTGGTGCATTTATGTCCTCCATTTTCTTTTGTAAGTCTCTTATTTGTTGCTCCAAATTGCTCTTAGGTGGAGATCGACTTCTTGGACCATATCCTATGTTTGAGGTACCCATTGGAGGAGGAGCCTGTTGCATATATGGATGATATTGATCATACACATGTTCATATGGAGGAGGTCTATAGTGATGCTGCATATATGGACCACTTGGTATGGATTCATGTTGAGGAACACCATATCTATTTTGCGCATGTATACCATATTCTACAGGCATGTCATGTTCTATTGTATTGCCCCCAAATTTGACATGAGGTTTCCTTGTGTCCAAATTTTGAGTATGCCTTGGAATATCCCATTGCTTTGGTGGTTGATCCTTAGCATTGATATGTGATTGAGCATATTTTTCTCCATAAGACTTCCATAATGGTCTGCGAAGGTGAGTATCATATGCTTGACCATGTGTATGTGGCACCTCTGGTTTTTGAAGCAAAGCTGATGGTGATTCAGGCACCATATATGGTCCTCTATTTCCTCCACTATTAGGTCTCTTTTGATCCATGTTGGAGTGAGTTTGTTGCAAAGGTCGGTTTTCCATTATTTGAGACATGTCAAAATCATGAGGTATCTTGGCTCCACTTTGTGCCATCATGTGTAAGAAGTATTGTTTATCTCTCCTCATTATTTCCTCAACCAATTGATTGAAATGGGGATTCATAATGGATTCTTCCACATATGCTGAATGTATTGATAAGTTGTCCAAATTGTCATTGTGTGTAGCATTGTTGTTTGTAGTGCCTGTGTTCTCAACATTTTGAATGTTTCTATAGACATCCATGTCCGGCAATGTAGTGTGATCAGTATTGAAAAATAAATCATTGTCATACTCATAAGAACTCATGTTTGCGGACTCTTGAGCCTCTTTAGTTTCTCTCCTAGATTTTTGAAGATGGGTTTCAACCATGAACTAGGTATTGACCAAGATGTGTGAGACTAGATGAAAAATGGAAAGAGTATGGAAGACCAAGAGTTGGATGAAATGTAAATGAGTCTGAAGTGTACTTGTAATGTCCAAAGTGTAAGACCAAGTATGTATGTAGTAGAGTAGGTGTGACTTCCAAAGAGAGGATAGTTTCTCTTGATGAGGTAAGTTGACCTTGACTCTAAGTAAAACCAAATGAGACCCAAAGGTAAGAAACCTTGATGAGGGACCACCTAGCAAAGTGTTGTTGTATGTAGTGTGTTGACAAAGTATGATGAGGACAAGCAAGTGACCTTTTGACTCAAGTTTAGACAAGTATGAATGTAAAATGAGATGTGAAGCAATGATGGACTATGTGAGACCCAAAGACAGGTTGAATGCTAGATGAAACCTAAAGAAACAACCTAGGAAGCTCAAGATTTCCGAAACTGATTGTATTTGCTTGCTGGACTATAACAGTTTTTCAATTCTGGACACAGACATGACTGTATACTTCACAGATGCAGTTTCCTGACACAGACGTTACTCTATTTAACACAGACGCGCTTCTGATATTTTCTTGTTTATGTTTGCTGGACTATAAAGATTTTTGCAATTCTGGACACAGACGCGACTATATACTGCACAGACGCTGTTATAAACACAACACTATTCTGCCCTTCACAGACGCGTTTAGATGACCCAGACACGGTTAAAACAGACACAGACGCATTTCTGTAAAATTTGTGCAATTTTTTCCAATCTGTGAAGTCGTTTTGTTGTGACCAAATCTGATTGTTTGACTATTTTTCGTGATAAGAGGACACAATGCTGATGAGGACTCAATGTTTGCAAGTGTCTAGACTCAAAATGACTCCAAGAAAAGTGTGTTGTTTGATGTAAAAATGTTTTGCATACACTTGAAGACACAAAAGACACAATGTTTTGCTGTTTGGTCTTGAATGTTTGAATGTTTAACATAAGTGAAGCACAATTCTTATGGCTGGCCAAGACAATAGTTGTTGATCCCACATAGGGTTTTACCCCCGAGACTACGCTATTTAGAGCGGATACTTAGATGCTTGACCTCACTGGCTCCACTCTCGGCACTCACTTCTCGGGTCAGCCAAACATCAGTCCCCATGAAAACTCCCCATGGCAAACTTTGTATCTCTACTAAGAAACGTATGTGTGTGGGCTGCTACCAGAGGTCCGACCTCCTGCCCCAACAACTAGAAGGATTTGGGCCTCTAAAACAAAATGGTGCTAGTAAGGGCATCCGCTCATGTGGCCATACATGCGGCACTTTCAACTCTGTAAATACAGAAGGCTCCCAGCCGGTAGGGGTTACGCCCTACAACTGATCAAATAAATTTGATCAAACGGGTTTATGGGGAGACATAGTGTGGGTATGAACTAATCAGCACACGTTATTCATAGTTTTCACCATGAATACATTTATTTATAGTGGTTCGGAAGAAGATGGTTTTTCTTTTGCTACCACTTGGGTCATTCTCTTCTCACTAGTAGTCCTAATGACCACACGGGAAGACAGGCCCTCTAAAGAATTAAACAAAAAGAGCCTATTGCTCAAGACACAAAAGACAATGATTCAATTTTAGTGCACCAATGGAAGTGTTTGCTAGTCTATGAAAATAAGGCACACAATAAAAATCAAAAACTCTTGCCAAGGACCTGCAACAAAGAGTTGTTAGTAGTTTGGGTTGTTTGAAATAATCACCCCTTCCTGCAAACACACAAGTTAGGTAAATTTTAAAACCCAAAAGACTTTGTGAAAATAGGGGCCTTCAACCAAACGATTTAGCTTCCAAGGCAAGCTACACCAATTGTGTTAGCTAGATCTGAAAATGTTAGTCCAAAAATAACCAGATCTGAAACATTAAATGCAAGACAAAATGGCGAAAAAAATGAAAACCTAAAAAAAAATTTATTTATTTATTTATTTTTTACATAGACGCGATTTTACCTAACATAGACGCGATTCTACCCTACACAGACGCGATTCCACAACACAGACGCGATTTAACACCTCACAGATGCGTTTCTGCAAAAAAATGTAAAACAGAAATCCTGCAAAGCACAGACGCAATTAAAATGATCACAGACGCGACTTCGTGACACAAACGCGGTTCTATGAGGCACAGATGCGCTTCACAGACACAGACGCAGTTAAAAATGACACAGATGCATTTCCGTAACACAGACACGCCTTTCGGAAACCTGCAAAATAAAATTTTGTCGAAAACACGGACGCACTTCAAGATGTCATAGACGCGCCAGAAAATAAAAAACGCGATCCGAAAGTATGCAGATGCGAAAATGTCGAAAATGTTGTCGGAAATGCCAAATCTGCAACTTCAAACACAAAATCTGCAACCAAAGGTTAAATGCAAAAGGGACAAGAGTCCCACCGGGCGTGCCAAAATGTATATGGTGAAAATGGATAACAATAATAACAATATTGAAAGGCTAAATGAATTCAACCACAAAACCCTAGCCTAACAATCAACAAAGATCCACCATAACATATGAAGATTCCCTAAGACAATGCAAATCAAATGAAATCACAAAGATTATACCATCACATGTCCAATAGGGTTTTGATCTCCATTCTTCCTATCTCCATTGATCTTGCTTGATATATTTGCTCTCAGATTTTATGTGCACAAGAGTTCAACAAAGAACGGAATGTGGTTGCAAGTAGGATCGTAGTGTAGTCAAGTCCTCCAAATTGTCGATTAGGGTTTGATAATGAAGAAGGCATCTCCTTAAATAGAAGACACAATATGAAGTGGAAGGGATAAGATTGAGAGGTGTAAAAGGAGGTCGGCTAAGATTAGAGGGTAGGTAGAAGAAATAATAAAATAATGAAAGACGTATCTAGTGTATGAATTAAGAGATTAATGACATGTGTCATGTGTAGAAAAGGTTAATGAATTAATTAAATAAATAAAGATCTATTTAATTAATAGAAGAAGTGGGATAATTAAATAAATAAGAATATTTATTTAATTTAGGAAAAGGATAATTTAAATAAATAAATGTATTTATTTAAATGAGAAATAAGGCTAGAAGAGGATAAATGAATTAATTAAATAAATAAAGATTTATTTAATTAATAGAAGAATTAAGCTTAGATGATTAAATAAATAAAATATTTATTTAATTAGACATGACAATTTTAGGTGTCTACAACCATAACTAATCCTGACCAAAAACAGGTGAAAGGTACACTATCAATAAACCAGAATTGACCATACGCAATAAAATACACAATGGCTCACATCGGTAGGTTTACTCAACAACCTCTGACCAAGGGGGTATATCCATTTACAACAAGACAACAACACAACTAAAATTGCAATGAAATAAAGCTTTGACTACAATTAACATTTACACTGAGATTCTAAAACAGGCAATCTTTTCTTTAAACAACCAAGGCATACATAACTTGCAATTAAAGTTACTTCAGGGAATATGAAAATACAACTATATAATAAACAAAATTCCATATTGTCATTTGTCCAAAAGCTAAATTTTACCACATTACAATAATTTTCCCCTAGTCATATGTTTAAGAATAATTACCAAATATCCCAATTTAATGGTTTTCATAAAATAGATCATATTCCAAATTAGAAATATATATAATAATATAATATAATTACATGAATATACATTCTTCGAATATACACTATATAATTATATCATATTTAAAATATACATACTAAAATGAATATTTAATTTTCAATAATAAAATTTTACATACTAAAAATGAAGATTTACTTTCCAATAAATAAAATCTACATGCTAAATGGAGATTTAAGTTTCAATAACTAACATTTAAAAAATTACGCAATATCATATTCTAAACAAAGCATAACAATGCTTTATATATAAATATATTTATATATATATTTATTATTTTATATTTAATATATTTTTTTAAAACTAAAAAAAATAAAAATATTAAAAACAAAAAAGGCTAACCGCAAGGTAGCCTGCTACCATATGTTAGCAAGTGCTACCCTGCGGTAGCACTGCTACCATATGGCAGCAGTGGCTACCTTAAGGTAGCGCTGCTACCATATGGTAGTAGTGGCTATGTTACGGTAGCACTGTTATCGGAGGTAGAAGTCGCTACGTTGGGGTAGCATCTGCTGCCATGGGGTAGCAGGCTCCGCCTTCCCAAAAGTAATTAAGAAAAAATTTGATTTAAAAAAAAAACCATTTACAATAGCATAAATTGAATTTTCAATTGCATTTTTCCAATTTAATTTAATTTATGATTAAATTTAATACCAAAAGTAAATTAAATTATTCTACAACTAGATACACAGAGATATATAAAATTTAATAAAAAAATATATTAAATAACAGAGATAATTTAAATCTCTGGCTCGATCTTTGAGACAATACAGAGAGGAGAAAACCCAAATCCAGACAATCTCATTCGAAAACAAAACTAAAATAGCTGGAAACTAAATATTCTGGCAATCCCAATTTTCTCCCAAATTTGAAAACTTTCATGCACATGGAATTTTGGCAAAAATTTGCCAGCATAACTTTCCCCAAATTTCACAAATGTAATCTACCATAACCAAGGAAATAAATTCTTTTCATAAACCAAAAATATAACTAGAATAGATTTTAGCCAAGAACATGAAATGAAAAGGAATGGCTGGAGTTGCATTTTATTTTTAAAACCAAATGGACTGAAATCTTCAATAACTTCATAACCAATACTCCAACAATACTTCACACATTTAATCATCTATTTTATTGTTATTTAACAAAATAAATAGCATTCAGAAGAAGGGAAGAAATAAATGGATTTTCTTAAAACAACAAGAAGATGTTGTCCAACCTGTAGAGCTCTCCAGGAAGAAATTTATTGGAGAGCTTCTACCCTGCAAGAAGCTTCCAACCTGAAATCGGAACCTCCTTCCCAAGAAATCTCCAAAATCTTGGTCTTCTCCAAGAACATGCATTCTAAAAATCTCAAAACAATTTCTTTCACACACAGCCGCCTCCTTCCCATGAATTCCCGGAATGAAAAATAAAGATTTTAATTAACCTAAACCTTTTAGGTTCCCCAAAAATATTTTCCTCTTCCATAATAATAATAATCCCCTTTCAAACAAAAAATGCATTATTCTAAAAACAACACTTTCCCTTTTCTTTTATTCTTTTCTCATGCCCAATTAAATAACTTTCTAAAAACAATATTTAGGAAAGTAATTGAACTTATTTTATTTATTTCCAATTTATTTTTAAAAACAATCTAGAGTACAATAAATACATTTAATTTTATTTATTTACCCCTAATGTTTAAATAAAACTATATTTCTAACTTAATGCAAATTGCTACTTGATTTAAGCACTTTATTTAGTTAATGAAATTCATCGTCGCTAAAGCATTTATACTTGATAAATTAAATATGCTAACTATAATGTGACGTCATGAACTAAAATAATTAAATCACATCTACTAGGGCACACAAACTGAGAAAACCCAAACAAGGACTCTGAAAAAGTCAGACCAACCAACTCGACGACTAAATAAAATAGAAGGAATGACTAACTAACAACATTCACCGAGTGTAACTCAAGTATGATTAGGGTGAACCACTATCTCCTCCACTCCCATCAGAACAAATAAGACACGCTCAAACCTGTGTAGCCAGGTGGAGATGATACCCTATACCTACCCGGTACTTGTACCTATAATGACCTACATCATTGAACCACATATGCATATATACGAATATAGAATACATGGCACGCACATCGATGAAGGAGAATTGCGACGTTCCTTGTCTCACTAGAGTGAGTGAATAAAAATCATCCCCTCGCATCTAATACACTTGCAGACACGCAACATATAATTACACATTGCATAGATAAAGTAAAGTGTCTTTAAATAACACTAATCCATAAATTATCACCATTCACAAGTACCGAAATACTGAAAATACAGTAAGCATCTCATATTCAGATAAAGCATGAAATAAAGTTATATAAGTCTGAATAACACATAATGGTAATGTCTCCATTGAAAGTAAACAATAATAAAATAAGAGTCTAATGAGCTAAATCGAGGAGGGGTACTACAGAATTAGTAAGATCATGTCTAAAATTTCCTATATTATAGATAGAGAATTCTCATTAACTAGAGGCTAGTTCTAGATTTGCTACCATTTTCTCCAAAGACCATCAAATGAAGAAAACATATTTAAAAATATTAGATGTGAATCAATTCATTTATATTATCCAAAGAAAAAAATAACTGTATATCAATAAATCTCTAATAAATTTGAACTAGAGAAACTATAATTGTCATTAGTAATGATCAATGGATAAGGAAAGGATATGGTTGAATGTTGCAGCATTCTATTTTTAGAATTTGTGTAGGTCAGAAGAGTCCATTAAAGCTAGGATCCTTCAGGACTAGTAGGGTGTATAATTGTGATAGGTTGAAGAAAACAAGTGTACCATACTTGGACCTACAATGGACTTGTAACCAAGTGGGCTAGAGATCATGGTTAGAGCATCCCAACAAAATCATGGGATTTCATAGGTTCAATAGAGAACATTGAATATTAATGATAAAATTTGGATATTGTGTATGTTGAAACTATTAATGGTAGGAATTAAGGGGGAGTGTTTGAAGAAAGTAATTTCTCTCACGTTTCCTCCACATAGGCAGTCGGTTGAAACTGAATTGTAAAGTCCATTCTCAGGTTTCCTAAAAGTCTACTTTGCTATCCTCCACATCTTAAACTTGTTGTCCATGTCTTCCTTGTTGGATTGTAGTGTTCTATATCTATTTTATCTTCTAAGTCTTAGTTCTAGTTAAATCCTCTATAAAGAGGCAATTTTTTTAGTATGATTTCAATAATCAATAAAATTTATTCATTATCTCTTGTATATAGTTGTTATTTTTATTTTTCCTATAAATAAATTAAAATAGACCATTAAGCTTGTGTTGTTGTGTGACTGTAGTAGGTACAACAAAAAAAATAGCTTTTTCTCACAAACATGCATAATAGTCTCTCATAATCTTGGGCCCTCCCATGAAGGAGTTAATCCCAGACTAGCTCTCATACCATATTGATGTGCAAAACCTTTTGTTACTAATCTAGCCTTATGCTTATCAATTTCACCTTGTGCATTAAATTTTGTTTTATAAACCCATTTGACACCAATACAATCCTTAGCTTCAAATAAATCAACTAGATCACATGTTTGATTCCTCTCAATAGAATCAATTCCTTTATTTATAGCTTTTACCCAATGCTCCTCCTTAACTACTTCTTCAAAACACATAGAATCATGAGAGAATAAAGAAAAATTTGAGCATAAATCCAAATTTTCTTCTCATTGATCATTATTTCTTTCAAACTTCTCATTTTCTTACCTTTTAATGAGGCAAGTGTAGGATTTGACTCATTATTTACATCTGGACTGCGATGCTTTGCATAGTAGACTCTTAGAAATATAAGAATGAACTTGCAGTTTAGTTTCAACTCACTACCTATGTGGAGAAAATGTGGGAGAAATTACTTCTTCCAACACTCCCCCTTAATTTCTACCATTAATAGTTTGGACATCAACAATATCCAATTTTTTTCTTTAATATTCAAAGTTCTTTATTGAACCTAGGAACTCCCATGATTTTGTTGGGATGCTCTAACCATAAGCTCTAATACCAACTTCAAGCAAAATAAAACTAAAAGTATATAAAACAGGCAAAGAATTTTTTTTATTGATTATTGAAATCATAGAGAAAACAGTGCCTCTTTATAGAGGATTTAACTAGAACTAAGACTTAGAAGACCAAATAGAGATAGAACACTATAATCCAACAAAATGAAGATGTGGACAACAAGTTTAAGATGTGGAGGACAACATAGTAGACTTTTATGAAGCATGAGAATGAACTTGTAGTTCAATTTCAATTGTCTACCTATGTGGAGGAAACCTAGGATAAATTACTTTCTTACAACATTTCAAACTACTTCTAGTACTATTCTATAAAAGGATTAGCCAAGTAGCTTGACAGAGGCCACTATCTCAAGTATTGGAGTGCACACGTCCATAAAAATAAATTGCATTGTGTTTTTCTTTACACAAGTCCTTGAGACCCATTCTTGAACTATCATATGTAATCATGGATTTGTCTTTTATTCATGTGACTACTTTCTTTGAATATTATTTGAATATTTATTCTGAGGTTTTCTTTGTCAAGAGAACTCCTTTCATTTTTTTAATACGTAAAGCAATATCATTGGAATTTCCCCAACCTCATGGGACCTAATCTTTCACCATAATGATTTAAAAGGAGACATAAATCTTTTTTCTATTTCTTGTGAAATTGTTAGTTTAACCTTTTGAATGGTTATGGAGCATCATCTTTGATTTTGAACCCCTTTTAGTATTGACTTTAATTGAATGACCTATTTTGTAGGCCCATTGCCATGTCATCTCTTTCGTTGGCCAATGGTGCATTTATTTAACAAAACAATTATTGACAATATTTGAAATGTCCTAGGCCATTGGGGCAAGGATAAATTGGTAGAGGTTGTGGTTCATTTCCTTGTCGATATGCCATATTTCAATTTGACTATGCTAATTTTCATTATTTTTGCATTAGATTTTGTTATGGTTAATACACAACATTAATGGAAGCTTTCAAAAGCTCTTATTGGGCCCACACTTGCCACATCAATTCCTATCAAATGGTGTAACTTTCAACTACTAAGAAGCTTTGGCTGGTACATTGACAAGGGGCCAATGGTTCTAAATATTACATATGTTTTGAACATGTCATGGACCAAACTGCTATGTCACATTAACATCTTCGAATGGGACGTCAATAATTACTAACAACATCGTGGTCTCCTATATGTTGCACAATCTGTTGATACAAAGTCTTAGCTCGATTTTATGATGATGCATTCCTCTGAATTTTGACACAATTTTATTTGCTCCCACATTGATGGTGTTCCTCTATTTTCATCATATGTTAGGTAGGCTATAAAAACCATATGGTTTTCTCTTCATTACACTTAAAACAAAGATTCAAAATAGACACAATAATATCAATGACTCTGAAATATGTTTATACATATTGAACCTGAAAATATTATTCCTTTTCATTCAAAATTCATACGCAAAATATGAAATGAAAACTTTACTACCACCTTCTAATCTGAACATAAAAGAACTTGCACCCATGCACTTTATACACTTTTAGCTCGTACCAAACATAAACTCCAACTTGATTTTACCTTTGCCTTCCACAACTATAAAGTCAGAAAAGTTTGTGACAAATTCACTACCATGACTAAACCTGTCATTGTCATTGAATATTGTACTAACTACAAAACTGCCACTGTTCTCGTTGAAAACAAAGTAAAACTATCTATGGCTTTTCGTGGCCCGCTCCCTTGGAAATGAATATATGGTTCAATTGATTGCGTGGTCAAAATACTTCTCCTTGACAAGGGCCGACATCAGCAGAATGCTAAAAAGTTGACAGCAGGATCACCTTACGCAGGGCCCTACGCCAGCATAACAACTAGCGCAGAGCAGAGTTGATTCAACATCAACATTTGAAACTACTGAGAGTGAATATCCATTGCTTGATGCGTGGTTTAAGAGATGTAGGGAGAGAGAGAGCGTCAAGAAAATTCTTCCCTCCTCGGATTCTTGAAGTGGGCTTCAATGTCAGGAAGAGATTTGTTGTAGATTAAATTGCAAGCAATTTATCTGGAATAGACTGTATTTGTTAAGTTGTTCAAGTAGCTAGTTTGTCTAACAGCGTTAAGCTATCAAGCTGTCCGGAAGAGTATCGATGGCATCCGTGAAATTACTGTTGAACTTATAGATTATTGGATCTCTTCTCAACATCAATAAAAGATCATACTATTTTCATTAATCTATATTTGTAACTAATCGTGAATTCAAGTTTTCTTAAACCTTCTGTTAATATTTTGAAAGTAGTTGTATTGGAATTCTACAATATTTATGTGACTCTACGGGGTCACTCCAACAATGATAAAAGCCTTGCCATTTTTCGTTTTGAATCGTTAGTTTCCTCTTTCTGTGCTTTATTTTTTATTAAATTCTAATAAAAGGATCGAAACCAATGTAAATTGAACATGTTCATTGACCCTAGAGAGAGAATTGGAATCTGGACTGCGATGGGAGCGTCTGTATTCCGTCGCCGAGCTAGGGCAATCGTGCCCTAGCTCCTCCTTGCTGTGCCTGTATCTGCGTAGGGGGGGTGTTCGTTCGCGTGGGCTGGGGGGGAGCCGTTTTTTGCTATCGAAGGTTTTGTTACCTCTTTTTTTGGCCGCCGATCTATGCTGGGACGGGATTGTTTGGGCGGTGCATGCGTGCGGGAGCTGTGCGTCTGTGATTGACGCTTTTGGTCTCTTTTTTTCTGATTGCGGACTTGTGTAACGTCTGCGATTTGGTTGCAGCGCTGTTGTGACGGGTCGGGGCTGTGTTGGGCCCGGACTGATCCCATTGCTGTGGGGTCTCCAGGGTTGAGAGGGCTAATGGCTAAAGGGGAGCCGCCTAGGGCGGTGCCTGGTTCAAATTCTCAAGAAGCAGTGGGTATGAATTTGCCAGGTCAAGAAGCAAGGGTTTTTGAAAATGCCCTCTTCTCTCAGAATACAGGGGCTACGGATCCAGGCTCGCCTATGGGATCTCGAATCACGAAGATTAACGGATGTCTTGAAAGGTGCAAAGATAGACCCAAACTGGTAATTCCCTTTGAAATGATTGCTGAAGATGTCGAATATTACTCTAAACATTCGTTGTATTGCAAGTTTCTGGGTCTAAGAGTTTCTCTCCAATTTCTGGAAAACTGGGCTCAGAAAGTGTGGGAACCAGAGGGCGAAATGGAGGTTACGCTGCTAGCAAATAACTTTTTCATGGTAACTTTTCTTTGTATGGCTGATCGGAATAGGGTTTTTGAGGGTGGACCCTATTTTTACAACCAGGTGGGGCTATTCGTCAAACCATGGCATGCAGGATTTAATCCTTCTGAGGAGCTTCCGAATCGGGTTCCAGTGTGGGTTCGGTTACCTAGATTTCCTATAGAATGCTGTCGCGAGGATGTTCTCCATATGCTTGCATCGATGCTCGGGAAACCGGTGGGTCCTTCATCACAAACCTTGGGTAAGAAAGTTATGACCTTTGCTCGAATTTGTGTGGAACTTGATTTGAGTAGACCACTGCCTGATGCGGTAGAGATGTGTGCGGGCTCACATTCCTGGGTGCAACAACTAGATTATGAGACCCTTCCTTTTCGATGCCGCCTTTGTCATGAATATGGCCATCTGGTGAGAAGATGCCCAAAGGCCAAGTCAGTGGAACAACAATTTTCACCTCCTCCTCGTGATAATCCTAGTGCGGACAAAGGGAAGAAGCCTGTTGCTGGGGAGGGCAAAGATGCGGAGGGCTTTGTTCAGGTTAAGGCTCGTAATCGGAATAGAGGCCAGAAGCAGACTCTAAGGGAGCGACAGGAAGAAGATACCTTTAACAGGTTTGAGATCTTGGATGAATTGGGTCAGACAGAAGTTAATCCTGGATTAATTATTGAGGATGAACTGGCAGGGGATTCTAGAATGGGGACTATCTCTTCCATTCCTCCGGTTGATTCTCATGTAGAGCCTACCATGCATATGGTCACGGATGGGCAAACAGGGGTTCAGATGATATTAGAGCCAAATGTTGAATTGGGCCAAGGGGTAGAGAAGGTTTCTACTCCTGCACGGACTACAGCTCCAGAGTCGGATAAGCGAGGTAAATCTTCTCCTCATCTGGGCATTCTTCAAAAAGATGGTAAGAAGGGGGTCTTAGAGAAAAATGTTAAATTGGGAAGAAAGAAGGACTTAGAAAAGATTAAGATGATTGGGGAGACATTGGTGGAGTCAGGTTCTATGAAGACCTTGGATTCCCACTTTTTGACTCCTTCGAAATGATAGTTATCTCATGGAATGTAAGGGGCTTGAACAGCGGCCCTAGACAAAAGGCTGTTTGGGATTTAGTTAGGAGTCATTCTCCTGATGTTCTCTTCCTTCAGGAGACTAAGGTTTCTGTGGAATGCATGATGAGTATTGCATCTAAGCTGTGGAGGAATGGTCTATGTCAATGTATTGGAGCTCAAGGATCTTCGGGGGGTGTGGCATGTCTCTGGAACCCACGAAAGATCCAACCTGTGTCCTGGATTTCCTTTAAGTCCTCCTTATCCCTGGTTGCTCTGTGCACTGAGTCGGGGGAATCTGTTCTCTTTTCTAATGTCTACACTCCTATTGACTTCCAAGGTAAGCTCCTTGTCTGGAATAATATTTTCTTGGTTCGTAGTTTATTTCCTTACTTGCCATGGATTGTTGCTGGGGACTTTAATGCTATTCTTGATCTAACGGAAAAAAGAGGAGGTAATACAAGACTGGATCCTTCTTCTTTCTTGCTCCGAGATAATATCTCAGCACTCAATCTCGTGGATATCAAGCCTAGTAATGGCCACTTCACTTGGAATAATAGAAGGGAGGGTGACAGGTGCATTGCTGAACGCTTAGACCGCTTCATGGTTTCCTACTTTTGGGTGGGTGGATTGTGGTCTTCCAGTTCTGAAATTTTGGATTGGAGAGGCTCGGATCATTGGCCAATAAAGCTTGTCATTTCTTCAACTCGTCTGCCTCAGAAGCCACCTTTTAAGTTCCTGCTTATGTGGCTTCGTGACCCGGACCTCTATGGTTGTGTTGCCGAATGGTGGCAGGTTGGCAGGCCGGCTTTTGGTACAGCAATGTATGTTTTTGCTAAGCTTCTCCAGCATGTTAAGTATCCGCTCAAACGGTGGAATCGACAATGCTTCGGTAACATCTACCAGGCAAAACATGAAGCTCAGGTCGAGTTGAATGGCATTACCAGATTGATTAGGGAGGAGGGAGTGTCTGAATACTTGTTACGGGAAGAGGCCAGAGCTTTAAAAGCTTTGGAGGAATGGGAGTTGAGAGAGGAAATCTTTTGGAAACAGAAAGCTCGGATTGAGTGGCTTCAGGAGGGAAACAAGAACACTGCCTTCTTTTTCAATTCAGTAAAAGCCAGACAACATGGTAATGCTATCTCATCTTTGGTGACTGATAGGGGAGAGGTTATTTCTTCTACTCAGGGTATCGTTGATGAAGCAGTGCAGTATTTTGCTTCTTTATTTAGAGAGGAAGCACAGGGAGACCTTGTTGCAGAGGCCCAGGTCCTTTCCTGTATCCCTTCTTTGGTCTCTTTGGAAATGAAACAACATCTTATGAGTGTCATAACTTTGGAGGAGTTAGAAAAAATTGTTTTCCAGATGAAAAAAGGTAAGGCTCTTGGTCCAGACGGTTTCCCGATTGAGTTCTTCCAGGAATTTTGGGACATTATCAAGTTTGATTTATTGGCAGTTGTTCAAGAATCCCAGACGAATAAACAAATGCTCCGGGCCCTGAACTCTACCTTCTTAGCACTCATTCCCAAGGGGGAGGCGGCTGACCGGTTAAGTCAATTTTGCCCTATTTCTCTTTTGCAACGTAACTTATAAAATTATATCTAAATTGATTGCTGAAAGGTTGAAAAAGTGGCTTACTATGCTAATCTCTGAAGAGCAAAGTGGCTTTGTAGAAGGTCGTCAGATTTTGGATGGGGTGGTGGTGGCTTCTGAGACTATCCATTCCATGGCCGGCTCTAAAGCCAAAGCTATGTTCATCAAGCTGGATATGGCCAAGGCGTATGACAGAGTCCGTTGGTCCTTCCTACAGAAGGTTTTGAGTGCCTTTGGTTTTGAGGAGGAATGGATTTGTTGGGTTATGAGTTGTGTGGGGTCGACTTCCTTCTCAGTTTTGATTAATGGGGAGCACTCCAACCTCTTTGGGGTTTCTCGGGGTTTGCGGCAGGGTGACCCTCTTTCTCCTTACTTGTTTCTTCTTCTGGTGGAAGGTTTGGGTCGGTTGATTAAAAGGAATGTTGAAGGAGGCTTTATTCAGGGCTGGCAGTGGGGAGAGGGTATTCCTGTTCAGTCTCACCTACAGTTTGTGGATGATACAGCTTTGATGGGTTTGGCTACTATTAGGGAGGCTTCTAACATGCGCAGAGTGCTGGATGTCTACCTTGCTGCTTTTGGTCAGTTAATTAATGAGGTCAAGTCTTCAATTTTTTTCTTTAACACTCTGCCTTCAATTCAACGAAGAATTGCTCATATTCTCAGGTTCCAAATTGGAAGTCTTCCTTTCCTATACCTTGGGATCCCCATCTCTACTGGCAGGCAGTCTAGGGATTCCTGGCAGGGTATTCTGGATAAGTTCAATGTCAAAGTGAACCACTGGACTCATCGTTGGCTGTCCTTTGCTGGTCGGGTCCAGTTACTTCAATCTGTGGTACAGGCTCTTCCCCTTTATAGATGTTTGATTCAGGTGGCGCCGATGAGCTTTGTTAAAAGCCTTGATTCCTTAGCCAGACAGTTTTTATGGGCTGGTAATTTGTCATCAACTAAGTGGAGCCTTATTAAGTGGGAGACGGTTTGTAGTCCTAAAAGATTTGGTGGTCTTGGATTACGTCAATCTTTGCTTTCTGGTACTGCTCTGGCAGCTACATTGTATTGGCGATGGTGTGTGGAACAGGATCGGGTGTGGGCTAGGATCTTGTCTCACAAGTATTTTTTTGGGATCCCCCAGCATGATATCCCTCGTTATAGCTTGGCAGGGAAAGGCTCGACGATTTGGAATACTCTCAAGAAGGGGGTTGCGCTCATTAAGGGTGGTCTCTTCTGGATTTGTAAGAGTGGGACAGAGGCACAGTTCTGGCATGACTCCTGGGATGGCTACCCCCCCATAGTTTCCCAATATCCTCACCTGAGTATATTGGCCCAGAGGTTTTGCGAAGCTGGGTGGACTAGGGTGTGTGATTTCAAGTCATTTTCCCTTCAAGGGCAGGTAGTGGAAGCAAGATGGAAGACTTCAAGGGAGTGGCCTATTCTGGGGTTGGAAGTTGAGTGTGCTGAGCTTCATAACATCCTTTCGGGTCGTAGCTGTAGCGCCCTGATGGATAGTGATGCGTTGGCCTGGTCCCCTAATCCCAAAGGTACATACACGGTGTCTTCTGGTTATCAGGCACTGCTCTCTCAATAATTTGATGGGGGGGAAGTCCATTGGTGGAAGAGAGTCTGGAATAATTTCTCTTGGCCAAAATGTAATTGCTTTTCTTGGACTTTGGCTTGGAATAGATGCTTGACCTGGGACAATATTCAGAAGAGGGGTTTTGCTGGCCCTTCAAGGTGTGTTCTATGTGGTGGGGAGGAGGAAGATTCTCCACATTTATTCTTTTGCTGCCCATTCACATTGCAACTATGGCACCTCTAGTGGGATGCCTGGAAGAGTCAGTGCTTTCATGCATCCTCCCTAGCTGAGTTTTGGATGAGACTGGGAAGGCCCCCTTCCTCGGCTCCCTTCTTGCAGGATGTTTGGTATGCTGGCCCTATCTTTTTGATATGGCAAGTTTGGTTGGAAAGGAATCGTAGAATCTTTCGGGGTGAAGAATTGGGGTTTCAACAGGTTTGGACTCGAATTATGGGAATGGTCCAGGAAACTGTGACAGCTAAGAGTGAGATTATTTTGCCGATGGAGGAAGGCGATGCGGAGATAGCTAATAGGTTTGGTATACAGGGGATATCTCCAGCCTCAGCTTGTGCCAGGAGAGGTAGACGTGTGAAACATAGAGTTCAAAGGATGGGGAAATGGCTCCCCCCTCCTGCTGGCTTTCTGAAAATTAACACGGATGGTTCTTCTAGGGGTAATCCTGGTCCAGCTGGAATTGGTGGGATTGGTAGGGATTCTTCTGGATCGGTGGTCTTTATCTTCTCGGCTAATGAGGGGGTGCAGACTGTTAATAGGATGGAAGGCTTGGCTATCCTATATGCTTTGAAGCGTGCTTATGCCCTAGGGTGGCGGAAGGTGATTTGTGAAGCTGACTCTCAAATTCTGGTTAATTTGCTCCTTCAGAGGAAGATATCTGAGGTTAGCTGGCAACTATCTGTGTTAGTACAACAGATATTACAGGTTAGCTCTATAATGGATTCGGTGTCGTTTACCCATATTCCAAGGGAGTGGAATAGGGCAGCTGATTGTTTGGCTAAATGGGCGTCAGAAGATGTTGATGGTCGGAGGATTGACGAGTGGGAGCAGTTGCCCTATGAGCTATGTCGGGATTTGGAGAGGATTCTTGTTGAAGATGAAAGTGGTGTTGGGGAATGAAGTTCTCGTTCTTGTTCTTTCTGTAATCTCTTGTAGTCCCTGGGGCTTTGGCCCTTTGCTATTTTGTACTCAGCTTTTCTAAATTTCAATAAAGTTTTTACCCCTATTTTTTAAAAAAAAACCAATGTAAATTATATGGAAGAAAATACTCATGTGGAAATTCAACTTATCTGGTTATTAATATAGTTCACCTAGAAATGAATTAAAATCTGTTCAAAGTTAGCATTACATTAAATATTTTTTATCTGAAAATATGAAGAGATATTAAATTGGAGTTATTTTATTTATTTAAATATTAATATTTTAATGTTAAAATTAAGACAAAAGTTTAGAAATCTCACTAGCACATTTATTCTATTATTATAATAAATTTAATTCATGGAATTAATATCAACCAGTTAAATATGATATTTTAAGAATAGACAAGTATGACAATTTGTGTGAAAAATAAGTGATTTAAATGCTTATCATTTTGATGTGAAATTTTTTTATTTAGACAAATACTCATCAATATAATGTCGACTAAACATTAAAGTATTTTTCTTACATTAAACAATCTAAATATTATTTTCATGTATGAAAATGTACTCCACTAATTGATGAAGTTTATCTTACATTAGTCTTCTTCTTTTACCTAACCCTAATTATATATCTAAAGAATCCTTCTAACAAAGAGAATGATTCGTAAGTAGACATTGTCTATAATATTTGTATCATTAAAGAGAGAGGATAGTGTTATTTTAGATCTAAGCATCACACTTGTTTATAAGAAGGTGCTTCATAATATCAAATTGGAATCTAATGCAAGCTATCCATTCCACTTTGATGTTTTGAGCTCTTGGAATTCCCTAGATATTCAACACTTCAAAATTTTGTAATAGATCCCATTACTTGATCTTGGTATGATGTCACTCTTTCATTTTTGGCAATGACATCTCCTTTAACTTTAAATATTTAGAGCTATTTAATTTTTTTATTTTTCATTAGGAGGATATTATGGATGAGGTCTTTATTTATTCTGTATGATTTGTATAGAAAAGCATAAAAAGGAATGCTTTAAGGATCTTCTCTCCTTTTTGTAACAAGATATCTAATATTACTTATGAACCATTTGTACACTTGGTACTATTAGTAAATACCTCCTATAGCATGATTTTGTTACAAATTTTATCTTTGGATATTTTTGAATTTCTTTTAACAACCATTCACATTTCATGAAAAAATTCAAGATATTTATTGTGTTCACTTTTTTATATTTGTAATAGGAAAAATATTAATATGAAATGCTCCAACACATATACAGTGTTATCTCAATAGTTATACATATAAGAATAGCATTTTTCACTATGACAACAATACTTGTTTAAATGAGCATTTTATTTTATATATGGAACACGTATAGTGGGTAGTTATAATATTTTATTTTATAACAAAACTTATTTATTTCACTTTTTAATGAATGTATTTATAATTTTTTATATAACATTCATAGGTTCTTCTGTATCAAGTATGGATTCATCTTAGACCAACATTTTATTATTATTGTATTTAGATTTAACTTAATTATTTAAAATATATCTAGTATAAATATATAATAAGATAAAATATTATAAACACATACACCATAACAACAATTGAACTCTGCATAGTCTCCTTGGATCAAAAACATGTGTGACAAAAACACTTCAGAGTAACACTCTAAGAAGACTGCAAGTACTCATTCTCATTGAATATTACAGTAAGTAGAAAAGTAACATTGTACTTGTTTAAAATACTATTGATGTCTTTTCATGGACCACACCCTTCACAATTAAGGATATACCTCAATTGATTGCATGGTCAAATGTTCTCTTTGACATGGACATTGCTATGCAAGGATTGATGTCAGAAGAGTGCTAGGAAGTTAGTAGCTAGATCATGTTAAGAATTAATTTAATTTAAGTGTCAATACATATTTTTCAAATGTCTCTTCAAATTTCAATTGATTTTAATTAGTGATTTTTCTAAGCTTCCTTACTAAAAGGAAATATAAATATAACTTTCAAATACTTGCCAATGATTTCTATTATTTTGGATTGTTTATATAATTATCATTTTAACATTATTTATAAGAGGGTTCTTCAGAAGATCACATTAGAATCTAATATGAACCATCTATTCTAATTTTATATTTTTGAGATTTTGGAATCACTTTCATATTCCACACATGATAATTTTATAAGAGATCCTGTTACCTAACACTAGTATGATCTTACTCTTTCACTCTTAGCAATGAATACTATCTTAGCTTTCTTAACAACTAATTTTGAGTCTCCAAATATTTGGAACCATTTAATTTTTGAATATTTCACTAGGAGGATACTGTGGATGAGGGCTTTCTTTTATGCTTCATTATTTGTGTAAAAGACAAAATGAAAAATAGGTTACTTTAAGGATCTTGTCTCTTTTTTATAACAAGAGATATACTCCTACTTCTAAATCATATGAGCACTTGGTACTACTAGAGGATACCTATAGCATGAAGTTGTTACAAACCATGTATTTAGACATTTTTTAATATTGTTTTAAAATTGTTCACATTTCAAGTGAAAATACAATGTATTTATAAGGGCCATTTTTTATATTCGTGATGGAATAAAATATTAATATCAAATAATCAAATGCATGCATTGCTACATTACTAGTTGTACACATATGAATACATATTTTCACTGTCACAACAATACTACTTTACATGAGCATTTTAGTTAATAAATGACACATTTATATTTGATAATGATAATATTTTACTTAAAATAAAAAATTATTTATTTCACTTCTTAATGAATGCATTTATCTTTTTCATATAACATTCATAGATTCTTATGTCTTCAAATATAGATTCATCTTAGATCATTTAATTAATTTTTTTCTTATATTTTGAATAATTATTTACAATATATAATATAAATGTATAATAAAACTAGATATTATAAAGATAAATACTATAATAAAAACACTTCCGAGAAACTCACTTACATGACTGCAGCTGCCCATTGTCATTGAATATTGCGTTTAAGTCGAAAACTATCCCTGTACTTGTTTAAAATATTGTGTATGGTTTTTCGTGCCCCGCACTCTTCGCAATGAAAAATATGCCTCAGTTGATTGCGTGGTCAAATACTTCTCCTTGCCATGGACGTGGTTACGCAAGGGCCAACGTCAGAAGAATGAATACGTAAGTGCCTACGCCACCATAATTCCACGGTTGAATCACCGTTGAATCACCGCCAAAGTTGCCGACGTTATTTTTGTTATATATATGCACGCTCTAATGCCAAAACATAAACACCAAGCAAACATTACTTGTCTGAAGATTGTGTTGCGTGTGATTTGACATGGAACAAGTGAAAGTGCTCAGCACATGGTTCAGTCCATTCGGCCGGCGAATCTTGATTGCCCTTGAAGAGATTGGCGTGAAATATGAATACCAAGAAGAGGACCTGTCGAATAAGAGTGAACTCCTCCTGCAAATGAATCCCGTGCACAAGAAAATACCTGTCCTCGTTCACAATGACCAGCCAATATGCGAGTCTCAAATCATTCTTCAGTACATTGACGAGACATGGGACTCCAAGCAGGTTTCGCCATTTGATCGTGCCCTTGCCCGCTTCTGGGCCGACTTCGCTGATAAGAAGGTAACGGTTTGACAGTTCTAGTTGGCATAAGGATTTTATTAGATAAGCACATTTTCAAGTAGCTGGAGATTGAGAAGGTATAATATATACGTTTTATGGTTTTGCAGTTTTTTGACTCGGGGATTCGTATAGTGAAATCGAAAGATGAGGCTCAAGAGCAGGCCAAGCGTGAGATGCTGGAGAACCTGCAATTTCTAGAAGGCGCATTGAAAGAAATGTCAGTAAGTGGATCTCTGCCCTTCTTCGGAGGGAAGGATTTCGGGTTCCTGGATATTGTCTTAGCCCCCTATGTGTCCTGGTTCCATATTTTTGAAACTATTGGAAATTTCAAGATACCGTTTGAAACAGAATATCCATTACTCGATGCATGGGGTAAGAGATGTATGGAGAGGGAGAGCGTCAAAAAAATCCTTCCCTCCTCTGATCGGCTTCTGGAGAGGGTTTTCCAAATTAGGAAGAAATTTGTGGTAGATTAAAATGCGAGTGATTTATTCCCAATAGGCTGTATTTGTTAAGTTGTTTACTTTAAGAAACTATCTTCTGCAAGACCGTGGCATTCTTAAATTTACTGTTGAACTCTTAGATTATAGAATCTCTTCCCAATATCAATAAAAAATGATACTATTTTCAATAAGATATATTTGTACTTAATCGTCAATGAGATTTGTTTTATGCCTTCTGTAAATGTTTATGTGATTCTATGTGACTACAATAATGATAATAAACTCGGTATTCTTCGTTCTGGACATTTGGTTTCCTTTTCTTGCAGTTTACTTTTTTTCTCTTCAAATCTACGATTAAATGATTCAAACCATGCAGTTACATGAAGGGAACCACTCTTTTGGAGATTCAACTTATCTGTTTATTAGTCTATGACACTCTAAAAGCAAATAAATCTGCTCATAACTAACGTTACACATTATATATCATTTAAATTAAAATCGATTTCGTCGCTCTTCCCAAATAAACATGTAGATATGCCAATGGACTGTACTGAGAGGAAAGGAAAAAAAACATACGGAAGGTTAATGATTAAAGCGTTAATGTGGTTACTTTTTCTAATATTAGGAATAACTAGTAATTGCACTTTGGTGCGCAATGGGTATGTCGAAGAGGTGTGAGAACTTAATTACTGAAAAATTTGGTCTGCTTTTTACACACATTTGTGTAGTACATGAGGTCAATTGGTAGGCAATTTAGAAAATGTTGTTTTTGTAACAAAGGTCTCAATGGAGAAGTAATAGCTTCAAAACAACTACTCATCCACTTACAGTGATCCAAACATGTTTGAAACAAAACCTATGAATAAGGAAGATAATTAGGCTCTATGACCAATGGCCTCATATTATGCTTGCACTAGGATGAGAGGGAGAGAGAGGGAGGAAGTCTGAGAGAGATAGAGAGGAAGATAGACATAGAATTGGATGAGATGGATATAGAGAGAGAAAAACAAAGATAGGAAGAGATAGGGAGTTAGAGGAAGAGTGACATGGATAGTAAGAGTTAGAGAGTGAAGGAATGAGAATAAGATAAAGATGAATAGAGTATGAGAGAGAGATGTAGAGATAATGAGATATAGACAGAGAGGGTGAGGGAGAGATGGGGAGATAGATATAGAGTGGGAAAGAGTGAGAAGGTGACAAAAGGAACTAATAGAGAGAGTTATATAGAGAGGGAGAGCGATACAGATACAGATGGAAATAAAGAGAGGAAAGGAGAAACAAGGAGTGTGTGTATATAAAAGAAAGATAGAAAGATAGAGATACAGTTAAAGATAGAGATCGAGATAGAGATAGATATACATAAATAGATAGAGAGGGAGGGCGATGGTGTAAGTGAAATAGAGAGAGAAGAGAGGAGTAGTAGAGAGGTATAGAAAGAGAAGGGAGTGTGATAGGTAGAGGGAGGGAGGGAGAGAGAGAGAGAGAGAGAGAGAGAGAGAGAGAGAGAGAGAGAGAGAGAGAGAGAGAGAGAGAGAGAGAGAGAGAGAGAGAGAGAGAGAGAGAGAGAGAGAGAGGGAGAGAGGGAGGAAGTCTGAGAGAGATAGAGAGGAAGATAGACATACAATTGGATGAGATGGATATAGAGAGAGAAAAAAAAAAATAGGGAGAGATAGGGAGTTAGAGGAAGAGTGACATGGATAGTAAGAGTTAGAGAGTGAAGGAATGAGAATAAGATAAAGATGAATAGAGTATGAGAGAGAGATGTAGAGATAATGAGATATAGACAGAGAGGGTGAGGGAGAGATGGGGAGATAGATATAGAGTGGGAAAGAGTGAGAAGGTGACAAAAAGAACTAATAGAGAGAGTTATATAGAGAGGGAGAGCGATACAGATATAGATGGAAATAAAGAGAGGAAAGGAGAAACAAGGAGTGTGTGTATATAAAGGAAAGATAGAAAGATAGAGATATAGTTAAAGATAGAGATCGAGATAGAGATAGATATACATAAATAGATAGAGAGGGAGGGCGATGGTGTAAGTGAAATAGAGAGAGAAGAGAGGAGTAGTAGAGAGGTATAGAAAGAGAAGGGAGTGTGATAGGTAGAGGGAGGGAGAGAGAGAGAGAGAGAGAGAGAGAGATGAGAGAGAGAGAGAGAGAGAGAGAGAGAGAGAGAGAGAGAGAGAGAGAGAGAGAGAGAGAGAGAGAACTTGGGAATTATAGAGGGGTGAGAGGGAGATAAATATAAAGGACAATAATGAATGAAGAAAGGAAGAGGGAGATGGAGAAACATAGAGTCTAAAAGACAAGGAGATTGAGAGAGGAAGATGGAGAAGGTGAACTTTAGATATAAATAGGGAGATAATGAGACAGGGGGAGATGGAGAGGTAGAAAGATAAAGATAGGTTCATTTACTTCATAAAGGGATTTTCTTATAAAAAATATCAATCCCTCCTTTATAAGAGAGTGGTATAAGTGGCCTAAGACGGTTATTAAACAATCATCTTGGTTTTTCATGAACATAAATATTTCTAGATTTATTTTAAGAAAAAAAATAATATTACATTATTATGTCTAACAAAAGGAAGTATAAAATATAACTTCATAATCATTTAATACTTTGACAACATTTATTTTCTATATACTTTCCTTGATAAAATGTGTATGAAAGAATAGAGTATAATTTATAAAGAATGATTGAACATAGAATTTTTTGAATTTTTTTTTGGAATTAAATATAAGATAAACGTCAATACATATCACCCAGCTCAAAAAAACTGAAATGTCACAGAGGATCGAATCCATCACATGGACTGACACTGCAAGTACATAGCGTAAGTATTACAAAATTATCTCACAATGATGCAGAAAATGTTACAAATAGAAATGACATCAGGTGATCTCTATTTCACCCTCCGAAAGACTGTTCTTCCCAACCGGAAGAACCCAAGCAACCTAGCCATTGACCCCATCATTCCAGACCTAGACTCTTCCTTGTGTAATCTGCTCAATTTGAGGGTGGACCATTATTGATTTGATCTATTCTTCTTCCTTTTTAAGCGCATCCAAGTTGTCTTGCCTCTATTCTCGGAACTTCACAAACCAGTGCAATGCTTTCTCAAATGGGGACTTATCACTGTCCAGCCTATCCCATGTGAAGCCATGTGATAACTCTTTGGTGTAAACTATGGTAGAGCCATCCTCAATCCATCGTTGGAACTTATCTTCATCCAACCTAATGACCACTGTGATCTACAGAGAAATCAGATGCACAGTGAGTCTCCTCAGAGACTCAGTAAGGTTCCTACATCTGCCATTAAAAACATCATCATTGCGAAATTTCCAAATAAACCATAGAATTTCAAGAGAGAGAATAGACCAAAAAAGATTAGCTATACCCTTGCAGCTCTTAATTTGACCCAGGGTAGCCTCCTCATAAGAGATAGACAACATATCAAAAACATAGAAAAAATATTTTTAAATAAGATATATTTAATAAAATAATTATAAAAAATATTTGATAAGTAAAGTTATTCATCAAATTTAGATTAAATATTCTTCATCTAATGACTATGTAAACATTGCTTATGAAAAGTTGAAAACTTCTTGTTCTTTCTCCCATTTTCTTCTTTAATGTGTGAGATCAATAGATAAAATAGATTTTAAAATATGTTTGGAATAGTTAATGAGAATCAATAGGCTATCTTATTGATTATGAATTTGGGGTAAGTTTTGATTCCAATTATGGACTATATTTGATTGTGAGCCATGCTTACAAATCTTAGGAATGTAGGACGAGGTTTAGTGTACCAATTATGGAGTACATCTTATCATATGATCTACACTTACCAAATTTTAAGACAATGGAACATAGTGTATAGTACTAATTAAACTATATTTTGAATTTAAAAATATAAGAATTTGACAATTTTTTTACAATATTGATGATGTGTTATATTTGACCATGTTCCATGTTAACAACACTTAAATATGTTAGTGATTACAATATGCCTCTTATGCATTCATTTGAATAACATTGAAAATTACAAATTTTAAGCATGTGAAGTGAACTGTAGTACACCAGTTATGGGTTAGATTCAACTCTAATCAATGTTTATAAATGTAAAGGATGTGAGGTAAATTATAGGCTATATTTGACCATGTTTGATGTTAACAAACCTTTAATATGTCAAGTGAGTTGCACTATGCCTACTATGCATTACATTTGACTATGATCAACAATTACAAATTTTACACGTGAAGTAAATTGTCATGTGCACCAAACATGGGCTACATTTACATGTAATCCATTTTTACAAATATTAATTTAAATATTAGGTTAGTTCTAGTCTATCAACAACGTGTGACACATTTAAAAAATATATCTATATTTTAATGTGGGTTTAAAAAATATTAAATTTATTAGATATTTACTATCTATAGGTTTTTTTTTTTTAATTTTAAATAAATTATATTATAAAATGTATTACAATTATTTATTTTTATATATAATTTTTTAAAATATATTGTTAACATAACATTATTTAATTATATCTTTATATTATATATTTAACTATATATTTATTTTATGTATTAAAATGTTTATTTTAAATTTTACATAATGTAAATTATTAAAAATAAAAAATTATTTTTAATAAATAGATTATGATATATAATTAATATATATGGTAAGAACTAAGTACACTACACCTAAGTTATTAATTTTTTTTATTTTTTTTAAGGGCAAGCGCTTTTTGACTGGAGCTATGAACTAGTGAGATCACATGGGAGGACCTCATATCCATGTCGTGATCCAAGGCATCCTCGATGAAGCACCTGTACAGCTTGAGAGCACTAGCCGTCATTTCCATTGGCCAACGAACAAAGACAAACCATCGATCGAATCGCTGACAGTGAGAGCCGACATCAAACTTTACCCTACATCTATGCTAGGCCTTCCTTGCACTACGCGCTACTAGATTGGTCTGTTGGCACTAGCGGGGTGGAGCATATGTTTTCTCGGGATGGGGGACTTATGGACAATTGTAGTCAGGGGGGGTGGGAGAAACCTCCACCTCATTGTATCGCCCAGCTTGGATGACACAGTGTGAGGCTCGGGGGTTTCGACCCCAAGACCTCCACCCGGAGGTGCACAACCTACAACCGCTGTGATACTGGGACAGCCCCTACACCTAATTTATTAATTATACACCATGATAATTAATTTTTTTCTTTTATAGAACCTACCTAAAGAAACGATGAAGTTATCAAACCATGTGCAATGAATGTAGGAAGGGGAGGCTTACAATATTTACATTGGTGGTCTTTACTTATATAAATTTTTCATTCAACAAGCCATGTATAAATTTATATATAATTCTATGATGTTTGAATATTTTTAAATCACATTTTCCTTTGTCATATTATTTTGCACTTCCTTTTTAATGTATATTATATCCTTTTCAAAACTATTTTTAATCTTCCTTTAGTAATGTTTGACAAAAAAGAAATCAGCAATGAAAATGAGCAGCAACATAAAGAAAGGTTACAAGAGAAGTGGATGAAATGGTAATTGACAAAAAAGAAATCAACAACAAAAATGAGACCAAAGAGGAAGAAATGGATGTTGATAAGCTCCTGGGGAAGTCATTGATGTATCAGGAGAAGTGCATCCGATATTTTTTTGGGGAAATTAATATTCTGAAATAGGGGATTAAGGATCTCATTGCCACTTTCACCGAGATTCCAGCTCCAGATAAGACTGATGAACTCCTAAAATTGTCCCAGCAAATTGTGAAAGATATTAAGGTTATGAAGGCTCAACATCACGCTAAAATCGACAGACTGGAGAATGAAATATAGCAACTGAAGAGTAAACTAAAGGGTTTGGTGGAGGTTAGCAAGGAAGCCATATATAGTAGATTTGAGGGTCTCAAAAGAGTCAATGAGGAAATTGCCATGCAAAAGGAGTAGATGACCAGAGTCGAGAGATCCCCAGATATCAACTTGTCTAAGATGAACAAGGAGGTGTAGCCATCTATGGGACCGTGTACGAGGACCAAGAGAAAATATCAAGTATCTGGTAGTTCGAGGTTCATTATGGAGGAGCTCTAGGAGATTAATAATAAAGAGATCCAGAAGAATGTTGAGCTTATGAAAGCTCTTTCTTATTTTATTTTGTTTTGCTGGTGCGTCTTGAATAGGTTTTTTTTTTGCGGTTTTTTGTTTTGTGGTGAATCCTCTATTTTTGTAGCTGGTTAGCCTTTGGTTTCTATGTTTAATTTTTTGTTGGATTTGCGTTTCAGGCCCCTATAAAACATGTTTATCTTAATCAAAAACATAAAGCAAGGTAACCGAATGCATTGCGTTTGACAAGAAAAAATACTATGAATGAAAAAAAATTTGACGAGAAAATTATAAGAAAAAATAAATAAATGATGAGAATAAAGTGGAAGATGATCGGACGATCATAAATGTTTCAATCATCTTGCACACCTCTCTTTGAATATGGATTATTGATCTTGAAAGTCTGCTAATCAAGTTCAAATAGGGAACTCCTTCAGCGTAAATATGCATTTAAATCAATAATCTTGCCGATCTTTCAACCTTACAAAGAAAAATCAATATTCGATTTTTAGATTGTGCATTCATGTATAATATCGTATTAAGATTATCATTCAATTGAAATTAAGATATATAAATTTTAAGATTATCATTCAATTAAAATTAAGATATATTTAATAATTTTTTTGATATTTTCAAACATAGATATTTTTAATTATATCGATGATTAATCTATTTATAAAATTTGTTTTATTAAAAGTTGATTGGTGTAACATGTTGTAATTAGAATTTTTAAATGTAGAATTAGCATAAATTATACATATAAAGTAGATATAATTTCTAGATAGTTACAAACTAGTGTAAATTAGATAAATTAGGCTCCAATTCAAACATTGAAGCATAGTTATTCCCCATTATACATAATTTTTTCACTTACATAGTTGGTTGTGATTGATAGAATTGAATTGTCTCATTTTTGTTACCATCTTGTCAAATAACTTCTAATTTTATTTTATTTTTTGACCAAAAAGATATAAATTTTAATATTAACTTAGTATCCATAAAAATTACCAAACTCCTTTTCAATAGAAGTAACTAGAAACAAATCCCAAAGGATAAAAGTTAAAGAAGGATTGTATAGGCACACCATCTCTAGGAATACAAATGATATGAAAAAATGGTGAAAAAGAATATCCAAATAAATAAGGGAATAGATTTACCAAACTAAATCATTGTGATAGAGAAGAAGAAAATTTGAATATTTAGTTAAAGACAAGGACTCCAAATACTTGACATTCCTAGAACAATTAATAGTATGGGCACATTTGGAAAAATAATCCACAGAACCATTCCATTATCTAGAAATATCAGAAAAGAGATAGAATCAAATTTTTTATAAGATGTGAAGAATCTACTACACAATATGCCAATGCCTAAGTAGATTCATGAGACCTTCAATTATATAAAAGTGAGATAGAAATAATGGAATACATCTCCAAAATTATTTTCTTCCAACCAATTTCACATTGACAATGATGTTTTGAGCCTCCATTTGATTATTAGTACTGCAATTTGTAATGTAACAAAAAAAATCAACTATATAAATGTTATTTTCTTAATTGTACCAATCACCATGATACCTAGATTACGAAAAGTATAACCATTTGTGCCAATTTTAAAAAATAGAGGAGGGTACCATTTACCTTATGACAATGATTGATCTAAAAGAGAAAAAGGGAAGAGTTTATAAGAAAATGATCTAAATATAATTTCCTCAAAATATAAATATCACATTAATAGAAAATACAACATAACACTTGGCCACTAAAGTTTCTTTTATCAAGTTCTAATTGTTTTACCAAATATACCTAATAAACCTCTTATGACCCCCAAAAAAATATATTAATTTTTTCCAATAAAAACTTATAAATAAAAAAATATGAGACCAATATCCAGAGTCATAAAAAGTAAAGAGATGGAATTTGTAATGCCTCGCTAGGAACTCTATAGGGAAACAACACATCTAGGCAACTAAAAGATGAAATAATTTTTTTTTTAAAAGATTAAGTGCATTAATTATAACATTGCACGTTTATTAACACAAGTGGAAGTCTAACAATGACATCCTAAAGGGTTACCAATGAAGATTACTTCGAAACTAAAGAACTACAAAAGGTTAATCCAATTATCCATCCAATTAGGAAATTAAATTGAAACAATAAAACCATTCTTATAAAACTGAATTCCATATTGAAAGATTTAAAGTGTTACAATATATTTATTTCAATGATTACATAGTTTACTGATATAATGACCACATGGTCTCAAATATACAATAATCTCAACCATGAGCTGATACAAGAGTCACGAACCAAGAAAAACTTGTGAAGCCGATCCTCACATGAAGGTAAGAACAAGATATCCGATGGGAAGTGGCACTACCACCCGACCATGTGATCCCAAAGTGGAACCACCCCACCGTGTTGGGAGATAGCAGAAGACCCTCAAGCAAGCAAGCAAGACAAGTACAACAGTCCAAGATGAAACTACAAAACCCATGTGAATCAACTCACAAACACTAGTGATCCTAAGGAGAGAGTGTCATCGCATTCCCTAAGGTGGTTACCCTAGGTAGGCCTCCATAGGTCCCGACCCCCATCTTGGGTTATCTTGGTAACCTCTCCCGAACCCCCGATTCCATCTACGCATCATGCGGACCCTACCAATCCCTTCGTGAAAACAAGGTGGAAGTTTTTCCATTCCAGGCCTTCTCACCACATCCTGAGCCTATATAAGCACTCAACCATGGGCGAGGCACATTATCATAGTTTAATATTTTAGCTACCCATCCCCTAATCAATTATTAGGTTATCACTTCTTAACTGACTTTCGAGGGTTTATCCTATCATCCACTTTGGGCGTGGCCCCTGCTTGAAAGACACTCTCTCTGATAGGACACTAACAGGAAAGGTTTTTCTCTATGAGAACACTATGGCGAAACTGACAACCATAACTAATCCTGACCAAAAGCAGGTGAAAGGTACACTATCAATAAACCAGGATTGACCATATGGAATAAAATACACAATGGCTCACATCGACAGGTTTACTCAACAACCTCTGACAAAGGGGGTATATCCATCTACGACACGATGACAACACAACTAAAATTGCAATGAAATAAAGCTTTGACTACAATTAACATTTACACTGAGATTCTTAAACAAGCAATCTTTTCCTTAAACAACCAAGACATAAATAACTTGCAATTAAAGTTACTTCAGAGAATATGAAAATACAACTATGGAAATTCCATATTGTAATTTGTTCAAAAGCTAAATTTTACCACATTATAATAATTTTCCACTAGTCATATGTTTAAAAATAATTACCAAATATCCCAATTTAATGGTTTTCATAACATAGATCATATTCCAAATTAGAAATATATATAATAATATAATATAATTACATGAATATACATTCTTCGAATATACACCATATAATTATATCATATTTAAAATATACATACTAAAATGAATATTTAATTTTCAATAATAAAATTTTACATACTAAAAATGAAGATTTACTTTCCAATAAATAAAATCTACATGCTATATGGAGATTTAATTTTCAATAACTAACATTTAAAAAATTACACAATATCATATTGTAAACAAAGCATAACAATTCTTTATATATATATTTTTTTAAAACAAGAAAATAAAATATTAAAAAAAAAAAAGGCTAACTGCAAGGCAGCCTGCTACCATATGGTAGCGAGTGCTACCCTGCGGTAGCACTGCTACCATATGGCAGTAGTTACTAACTTACGGTAGCAGTGGCTACCGTCTGGTAGCACTGTTACCATAGGTAGCGGTCGCTAGCTTGGGGTACCATCTACTACCCCGAGGTAGCAGGCTCCACCTCCCCAAAAGTAATTTAAAAAAAAATTAATTTTTCAAAAAAACCATTTGCAATAGCATAAACATAATTTTCAATTGCATTTTTCCAATTTAATTTAATTTACGATTAAAATTTAATACAAAAAGTAAATTAAATTAATCTACAACTAAATACACAGAGATATATTAAATTTGATAAACAATTATATTAAATAACATAGATAATTTAAATCTCTAGCTCGATCTCTAAGACAATACAGAGAGGAGAAAACCCAAATCCAGACAATCTCATTCGAAAACAAAACCAAAATAGCTGGAAACTAAATATTCTGGCAAACCCAATTTTCTCCCAAATTTGAAAACTTTCATGCACATGGAATTTTGGCAAAATTTTGCCAGCATAACTTTCCCCAAATTTCACAAATTTAATCTACCAGAACCAATGAAATAAATTCTTTTCATAAACCAAAAATATAACTAGAATAGATTTTAGCCAAGAACATGAAATGAAAAGGAATGGTCTGGAGTTGCATTTTATTTTTAAAACCAAATGGACTGAAATATTCAATAACTTCATAACCAATAATCCAACAATATTGCACGCATTTAATCATCTATTTTATTTTTATTTTTCAAAACAAACAGCATTCAGAGGAAGGGAAGAAATAAATGGATTTTCTTAAAACAACAAGAAGAGGTTGTCTAACTTGTAGAGCTCTCCAGGAAGAAATTTGTTGCAGAGCTTCTATCCTGGAAGAAGGTTCCAACCTGAAATTGGAACCTCCTTCCCAAGAAATCTCCAAAATCTTGGCCTTCTCCAAGAAAATGCATTCTAGAAATCTCAAGACAATTTCTTTCACACATAGCCGCCTCCTTCCCATGAATTTCTGGAATGAAAAATAAAGATTTTAATTAACCTAAACCTTTTAGGTTCCCCAAAAATATTTTCCTCTCTCCCAAAATAATAATAATCCCCTTTCAAACAAAAAATCATTTCAATTTATTTTCTAATTTTCCAAAAAGGCAAGTAAAAATGCATTATTCTAAAACAACACTTTCCCTTTTCTTTTATTCTTTTCTCATGGCAAATTAAATAACTTTCTAAAAACAATATTTAGGAAAGTAATTGAACTTATTTTATTTATTTCCAATTTATTTTTAAAAACAATCTAGAGTACAATAAATACATTTAATTTTATTTATTTACCCCTAATGTTTAAATAAAACTATATTTCTAACTTAATGCAAATTGCTACTTGATTTAAGCACTTTATTTAGTTAATGAAATTCATCGTCGCTAAAGCATTTATACTTGATAAATTAAATATGCTAACTATAATGTGACGTCATGAACTAAAATAATTAAATCACATCTACTAGGGCACACAAAGTGAGAAAACCCAAACAAGGACTCTGAAAAAGTCAGACCAACCAACTCGACGACTGAATAAAATAGAAGGAACGACTAACTAACAACATTCACCGAGTGTAACTCAAGTATGATTAGGGTCAACCACTATCTCCTCCACTCCCATCGGAACAAATAAGACACGCTCAAACCTGTGTAGCCAGGTGGAGACGATACCCTGTACCTACCCGGTACTTGTACCTATAATGACCTACATCATTGAACCACATATGCATATATACGAATATAGAATACATGGCACGCACACCGATGAAGGAGAATTGCGACGTTCCTTGTCTCACCAGAGTGAGTGAATAAAAATCATCCCCTCGCATCTAATACACTTGCAGACACGCAACATATAATTACACATTGCATAGATAAAGTAAAGTGTCTTTAAATAACACTAATCCATAAATTATCACCATTCACAAGTACCGAAATACTGAAAATACAGTAAGCATATCATATTCAGATAAAGCATGAAATAAAGTTATATAAGTCTGAATAACACATAATGGTAATGTCTCCATTGAAAGTAAACAATAATAAAATAAGAGTCTAATGAGCTAAATCGAGGAGGGGTACTACAGAATTAGTAAGATCATGTCTAAAATTTCCTATATTATAGATAGAGAATTCTCATTAACTAGAGGCTAGTTCTAGATTTGCTACCATTTTCTCCAAAGACCATCAAATGAAGAAAACATATTTAAAAATATTAGATGTGAATCAATTCATTTATATTATCCAAAGAAAAAAATAACTATATATCAATAAATCTCTAATAAATTTGAACTAGAAAACTATAATTGTGATTAGTAATGATCAATGGATAAGGAAAGGATATGGTTGAATGTTGCAGCATTCTATTTTTAGAATTTGTGTAGGTCAGAAGAGTCCATTAAAGCTAGGATCCTTCAGGACTAGTAGGGTGTATAATTGTGATAGGTTGAAGAAAACAAGTGTACCATACTTGGACCTACAATGGACTTGTAACCAAGTGGGCTAGAGATCATGGTTAGAGCATCCCAACAAAATCATGGGATTTCATAGGTTCAATAGAGAACATTGAATATTAATGATAAAATTTGGATATTGTGTATGTTGAAACTATTAATGGTAGGAATTAAGGGGGAGTGTTTGAAGAAAGTAATTTCTCTCACGTTTCCTCCACATAGGCAGTCGGTTGAAACTGAATTGCAAAGTCCATTCTCAGGTTTCCTAAAAGTCTACTATGCTATCCTCCACATCTTAAACTTGTTGTCCATGTCTTCCTTGTTGGATTGTAGTGTTCTATATCTATTTTATCTTCTAAGTCTTAGTTCTAGTTAAATCCTCTATCAAGAGGCAATTTTTTTAGTATGATTTCAATAATCAATAAAATTTATTCATTATCTCTTGTATATAGTTGTTATTTTTATTTTTCCTATAAATAAATTAAAATAGACCATTAAGCTTGTGTTGTTGTGTGACTGTAGTAGGTGCAACAAAAAAAATAGCTTTTTCTCACAAACATGCATAATAGTCTCTCATAATCTTGGGCCCTCCCATGAAGGAGTTAATCCCAGACTAGCTCTCATACCATATTGATGTGCAAAACCTTTTGTTACTAATCTAGCCTTATGCTTATCAATTTCACCTTGTGCATTAAATTTTGTTTTATAAACCCATTTGACACCAATACAATCCTTAGCTTCAAATAAATCAACTAGATCACATGTTTGATTCCTCTCAATAGAATCAATTCCTTTATTTATAGCTTTTACCCAATGCTCCTCCTTAACTACTTCTTCAAAACACATAGAATCATGAGAGAATAAAGAAAAATTTGAGCATAAATCCAAATTTTCTTCTCATTGATCATTATTTCTTTCAAACTTCTCATTTTCTTACCTTTTAATGAGGCAAGTGTAGGATTTGACTCATTATTTACATCTGGACTGCGATGCTTTGCATAGTAGACTCTTAGAAATATAAGAATGAACTTGCAGTTTAGTTTCAACTCACTACCTATGTGGAGAAAATGTGGGAGAAATTACTTCTTCCAACACTCCCCCTTAATTTCTACCATTAATAGTTTGGACATCAACAATATCCAATTTTTTTCTTTAATATTCAAAGTTCTTTATTGAACCTAGGAACTCCCATGATTTTGTTGGGATGCTCTAACCATAAGCTCTAATACCAACTTCAAGCAAAATAAAACTAAAAGTATATAAAACAGGCAAAGAATTCTTTTTATTGATTATTGAAATCATAGAGAAAACAGTGCCTCTTTATAGAGGATTTAACTAGAAATAAGACTTAGAAGACCAAATAGAGATAGAACACTATAATCCAACAAAATGAAGATGTGGACAACAAGTTTAAGATGTGGAGGACAACATAGTAGACTTTTATGAAGCGTGAGAATGAACTTGTAGTTCAATTTCAATTGTCTACCTATGTGGAGGAAACCTAGGATAAATTACTTTCTTACAACATTTCAAACTACTTCTAGTACTATTCTATAAAAGGATTAGCCAAGTAGCTTGACAGAGGCCACTATCTCAAGTATTGGAGTGCACACGTCCATAAAAATAAATTGCATTGTGTTTTTCTTTACACAAGTCCTTGAGACCCATTCTCGAACTATCATATGTAATCATGGATTTGTCTTTTATTCATGTGACTACTTTCTTTGAATATTATTTGAATATTTATTCTGAGGTTTTCTTTGTCAAGAGAACTCCTTTCATTTTTTTAATACATAAAGCAATATCATTGGAATTTCCTCAACCTCATGGGACCTAATCTTTCACCATAATGATTTAAAAGGAGACATAAATCTTTTTTCTATTTCTTGTGAAATTGTTAGTTTAACCTTTTGAATGGTTATGGAGCATCATCTTTGATTTTGAACTCCTTTTAGTATTGACTTTAATTGAATGACCTATTTTGTAGGCCCATTGCCATGTCGTCTCTTTCGTTGGCCAATGGTGCATTTATTTAACAAAACAATTATTGACAATATTTGAAATGTCCTAGGCCATTGGGGCAAGGATAAATTGGTGGAGGTTGTGGTTCATTTCCTTGTCGATATGCCATATTTCAATTTGACTGTGCTAATTTTCATTATTTTTGCATTAGATTTTGTTATGGTTAATACACAACATTAATGGAAGCTTTCAAAAGCTCTTATTGGGCCCACACTTGCCACATCAATTCCTATCAAATGGTGCAACTTTCAACTACTAAGAAGCTTTGGCTGGTACATTGACAAGGGGCCAATGGTTCTAAATATTACATATGTTTTGAACATGTCATGGACCAAACTGCTATGCCACATTAACATCTTTGAATGGGACGTCAATAATTGCTAACAACATCGTGGTCTCCTATATGTTGCACAATCTGTTGATACAAAGTCTTAGCTCGATTTTATGATGATGCATTCCTCTGAATTTTGACACAATTTTATTTGCTCCCACATTGATGGTGTTCCTCTATTTTCATCATATGTTAGGTAGGCTATAAAAACCATATGGTTTTCTCTTCATTACACTTAAAACAAAGATTCAAAATAGACACAATAATATCAATGACTCTGAAATATGTTTATACATATTGAACCTGAAAATATTATTCCTTTTCATTCAAAATTCATACGCAAAATATGAAATGAAAACTTTACTACCACCTTCTAATCTGAACATAAAAGAACTTGCACCCATGCACTTTATACACTTTTAGCTCGTACCAAACATAAACTCCAACTTGATTTTACCTTTGCCCTTCCACAACTATAAAGTCAGAAAAGTTTGTGACAAATTCACTACCATGACTAAACCTGTCATTGTCATTGAATATTGTACTAACTACAAAACTGCCACTGTTCTCGTTGAAAACAAAGTAAAACTATCTATGGCTTTTCGTGGCCCGCTCCCTTGGAAATGAATATATGGTTCAATTGATTGCGTGGTCAAAATACTTCTCCTTGACAAGGGCCGACATCAGCAGAATGCTAAAAAGTTGACAGCAGGATCACCTTACGCAGGGCCCTACGCCAGCATAACAACTAGCGCAGAGCAGAGTTGATTCAACATCAACATTTGAAACTACTGAGAGTGAATATCCATTGCTTGATGCGTGGTTTAAGAGATGTAGGGAGAGAGAGAGCGTCAAGAAAATTCTTCCCTCCTCGGATTCTTGAAGTGGGCTTCAATGTCAGGAAGAGATTTGTTGTAGATTAAATTGCAAGCAATTTATCTGGAATAGACTGTATTTGTTAAGTTGTTCAAGTAGCTAGTTTGTGTAACAGCGTTAAGCTATCAAGCTGTCCGGAAGAGTATCGATGGCATCCGTGAAATTACTGTTGAACTTATAGATTATTGGATCTCTTCTCAACATCAATAAAAGATCATACTATTTTCATTAATCTATATTTGTAACTAATCGTGAATTCAAGTTTTCTTAAACCTTCTGTTAATATTTTGAAAGTAGTTGTATTGGAATTCTACAATATTTATGTGACTCTACGGGGTCACTCCAACAATGATAAAAGCCTTGCCATTTTTCGTTTTGAATCGTTAGTTTCCTCTTTCTGTGCTTTATTTTTTATTAAATTCTAATAAAAGGATCGAAACCAATGTAAATTATATGGAAGAAAATACTCATGTGGAAATTCAACTTATCTGGTTATTAATATAGTTCACCTAGAAATGAATTAAAATCTGTTCAAAGTTAGCATTACATTAAATATTTTTTATCTGAAAATATGAAGAGATATTAAATTGGAGTTATTTTATTTATTTAAATATTAATATTTTAATGTTAAAATTAAGACAAAAGTTTAGAAATCTCACTAGCACATTAATTCTATTATTATAATAAATTTAATTCATGGAATTAATATCAACCAGTTAAATATGATATTTTAAGAATAGACAAGTATGACAATTTGTGTGAAAAATAAGTGATTTAAATGCTTATCATTTTGATGTGAAATTTTTTTATTTAGACAAATACTCATCAATATAATGTCGACTAAACATTAAAGTATTTTTCTTACATTAAACAATCTAAATATTATTTTCATGTATGAAAATGTACTCCACTAATTGATGAAGTTTATCTTACATTAGTCTTCTTCTTTTACCTAACCCTAATTATATATCTAAAGAATCCTTCTAACAAAGAGAATGAATCGTAAGTAGACATTGTCTATAATATCTGTATCATTAAAGAGAGAGGATAGTGTTATTTTAGATCTAAGCATCACACTTGTTTATAAGAAGGTGCTTCATAATATCAAATTGGAATCTAATGCAAGCTATCCATTCCACTTTGATGTTTTGAGCTCTTGGAATTCCCTAGATATTCAACACTTCAAAATTTTGTAATAGATCCCATTACTTGATCTTGGTATGATGTCACTCTTTCATTTTTGGCAATGACATCTCCTTTAACTTTAAATATTTAGAGCTATTTAATTTTTTTATTTTTCATTAGGAAGATATTATGGATGAGGTCTTTATTTATTCTGTATGATTTGTATAGAAAAGCATAAAAAGGAATGCTTTAAGGATCTTCTCTCCTTTTTGTAACAAGATATCTAATATTACTTATGAACCATTTGTACACTTGGTACTATTAGTAAATACCTTCTATAGCATGATTTTGTTACAAATTTTATCTTTGGATATTTTTGAATTTCTTTTAACAACCATTCACATTTCATGAAAAAATTCAAGATATTTATTGTGTTCACTTTTTTATATTTGTGATAGGAAAAATATTAATATGAAATGTTCCAACACATATACAGTGTTATCTCGATAGTTATACATATAAGAATAGCATTTTTCACTATGACAACAATACTTGTTTAAATGAGCATTTTATTTTATATATGGAACACGTATAGTGGGTAGTTATAATATTTTATTTTATAACAAAACTTATTTATTTCACTTTTTAATGAATGTATTTATAATTTTTTATATAACATTCATAGGTTCTTCTGTATCAAGTATGGATTCATCTTAGACCAACATTTTATTATTATTGTATTTAGATTTAACTTAATTATTTATAATATATCTAGTATAAATATATAATAAGATAAAATATTATAAACACATACACCATAACAACAATTGAACTCTGCATAGTCTCCTTGGATCAAAAACATGTGTGATAAAAACACTTCAGAGTAACACTCTAAGAAGACTGCAAGTACTCATTCTCATTGAATATTACAGTAAGTAGAAAAGTAACATTGTACTTGTTTAAAATACTATTGATGTCTTTTCATGGACCACACCCTTCACAATTAAGGATATACCTCAATTGATTGCATGGTCAAATGTTCTCTTTGACATGGACATTGCTATGCAAGGGTTGATGTCAGAAGAGTGCTAGGAAGTTAGTAGCTAGATCATGTTAAGAATTAATTTAATTTAAGTGTCAATACATATTTTTCAAATGTCTCTTCAAATTTCAATTGATTTTAATTAGTGATTTTTCTAAGCTTCCTTACTAAAAGGAAATATAAATATAACTTTCAAATACTTGCCAATGATTTCTATTATTTTGGATTGTTTATATAATTATCATTTTAACATTATTTATAAGAGGGTTCTTCAGAAGGTCACATTAGAATCTAATATGAACCATCTATTCTAATTTTATATTTTTGAGATTTTGGAATCACTTTCATATTCCACACATGATAATTTTATAAGAGATCCCGTTACCTAACACTAGTATGATCTTACTCTTTCACTCTTAGCAATGAATACTATCTTAGCTTTCTTAACAACTAATTTTGAGTCTCCAAATATTTGGAACCATTTAATTTTTGAATATTTCACTAGGAGGATACTGTGGATGAGGGCTTTCTTTTATGCTTCATTATTTGTGTAAAAGACAAAATGAAAAATAGGTTACTTTAAGGATCTTGTCTCTTTTTTATAACAAGAGATATACTCCTACTTCTAAATCATATGAGCACTTGGTACTACTAGAGGATACCTATAGCATGAAGTTGTTACAAACCATGTATTTAGACATTTTTTAATATTGTTTTAAAATTGTTCACATTTCAAGTGAAAATACAATGTATTTATAAGGGCCATTTTTTATATTCGTGATGGAATAAAATATTAATATCAAATAATCAAATGCATGCATTGCTACATTACTAGTTGTACACATATGAATACATATTTTCACTATCACAACAATACTACTTTACATGAGCATTTTAGTTAATAAATGACACACTTATATTTGATAATGATAATATTTTACTTAAAATAAAAAATTATTTATTTCACTTCTTAATGAATGCATTTATCTTTTTCATATAACATTCATAGATTCTTATGTCTTCAAATATAGATTCATCTTAGATCATTTAATTAATTTTTTTCTTATATTTTGAATAATTATTTACAATATATAATATAAATGTATAATAAAACTAGATATTATAAAGATAAATACTATAATAAAAACACTTCTGAGAAACTCACTTACATGACTGCAGCTGCCCATTGTCATTGAATATTGCGTTTAAGTCGAAAACTATCCCTGTACTTGTTTAAAATATTGTGTATGGTTTTTCGTGCCCCGCACTCTTCGCAATGAAAAATATGCCTCAGTTGATTGCGTGGTCAAATACTTCTCCTTGCCATGGACGTGGTTACGCAAGGGCCAACGTCAGAAGAATGAATACGTAAGTGCCTACGCCACCATAATTCCACGGTTGAATCACCGTTGAATCACCGCCAAAGTTGCCGACGTTATTTTTGTTATATATATGCACGCTCTAATGCCAAAACATAAACACCAAGCAAACATTACTTGTCTGAAGATTGTGTTGCGTGTGATTTGACATGGAACAAGTGAAAGTGCTCAGCACATGGTTCAGTCCATTCGGCCGGCGAATCTTGATTGCCCTTGAAGAGATTGGCGTGAAATATGAATACCAAGAAGAGGACCTGTCGAATAAGAGTGAACTCCTCCTGCAAATGAATCCCGTGCACAAGAAAATACCTGTCCTCGTTCACAATAACCAGCCAATATGCGAGTCTCTTATCATTCTTCAGTACATTGACGAGACATGGGACTCCGGGCAGGTTTCGCCATTTGATCGTGCCCTTGCCCGCTTCTGGGCCGACTTCGCTGATAAGAAGGTAACGGTTTGACAGTTCTAGTTGGCATAAGGATTTTATTAGATAAGCACATTTTCAAGTAGCTGGAGATTGAGAAGGTATAATATATACGTTTTATGGTTTTGCAGTTTTTTGACTCGGGGATTCGTATAGTGAAATCGAAAGATGAGGCTCAAGAGCAGGCCAAGCGTGAGATGCTGGAGAACCTGCAATTTCTAGAAGGCGCATTGAAAGAAATGTCAGTAACTGGATCTCTGCCCTTCTTCGGAGGGAAGGATTTCGGGTTCCTGGATATTGTCTTAGCCCCCTATGTGTCCTGGTTCCATATTTTTGAAACTATTGGAAATTTCAAGATACCGTTTGAAACAGAATATCCATTACTTGATGCATGGGGTAAGAGATGTATGGAGAGGGAGAGCGTCAAAAAAATCCTTCCCTCCTCTGATCGGCTTCTGGAGAGGGTTTTCCAAATTAGGAAGAAATTTGTGGTAGATTAAAATGCGAGTGATTTATTCCCAATAGGCTGTATTTGTTAAGTTGTTTACTTTAAGAAACTATCTTCTGCAAGACCGTGGCATTCTTAAATTTGCTGTTGAACTCTTAGATTATAGAATCTCTTCCCAATATCAATAAAAAATGATACTATTTTCAATAAGATATATTTGTACTTAATCGTCAATGAGATTTGTTTTATGCCTTCTGTAAATGTTTATGTGATTCTATGTGACTACAATAATGATAATAAACTCGGTATTCTTCGTTCTGGACATTTGGTTTCCTTTTCTTGCAGTTTACTTTTTTTCTCTTCAAATCTACGATTAAATGATTCAAACCATGCAGTTACATGAAGGGAACCACTCTTTTGGAGATTCAACTTATCTGTTTATTAGTCTATGACACTCTAAAAGCAAATAAATCTGCTCATAACTAACGTTACACATTATATATCATTTAAATTAAAATCGATTTCGTCGCTCTTCCCAAATAAACATGTAGATATGCCAATGGACTGTACTGAGAGGAAAGGAAAAAAAACATACGGAAGGTTAATGATTAAAGCGTTAATGTGGTTACTTTTTCTAATATTAGGAATAACTAGTAATTGCACTTTGGTGCGCAATGGGTATGTCGAAGAGGTGTGAGAACTTAATTACTGAAAAATTTGGTCTGCTTTTTACACACATTTGTGTAGTACATGAGGTCAATTGGTAGGCAATTTAGAAAATGTTGTTTTTGTAACAAAGGTCTCAATGGAGAAGTAATAGCTTCAAAACAACTACTCATCCACTTACAGTGATCCAAACATGTTTGAAACAAAACCTATGAATAAGGAAGATAATTAGGCTCTATGACCAATGGCCTCATATTATGCTTGCACTAGGATGAGAGGGAGAGAGAGGGAGGAAGTCTGAGAGAGATAGAGAGGAAGATAGACATAGAATTGGATGAGATGGATATAGAGAGAGAAAAACAAAGATAGGGAGAGATAGGGAGTTAGAGGAAGAGTGACATGGATAGTAAGAGTTAGAGAGTGAAGGAATGAGAATAAGATAAAGATGAATAGAGTATGAGAGAGAGATGTAGAGATAATGAGATATAGACAGAGAGGGTGAGGGAGAGATGGGGAGATAGATATAGAGTGGGAAAGAGTGAGAAGGTGACAAAAAGAACTAATAGAGAGAGTTATATAGAGAGGGAGAGCGATACAGATACAGATGGAAATAAAGAGAGGAAAGGAGAAACAAGGAGTGTGTGTATATAAAAGAAAGATAGAAAGATAGAGATACAGTTAAAGATAGAGATCGAGATAGAGATAGATATACACAAATAGATAGAGAGGGAGGGCGATGGTGTAAGTGAAATAGAGAGAAAAGAGAGGAGTAGTAGAGAGGTATAGAAAGAGAAGGGAGTGTGATAGGTAGAGGGAGGGAGAGAGAGAGAGAAAGAGAGAGAGAGAGAGAGAGAGAGAGAGAGAGAGAGAGAGAGAGAGAGAGAGAGAGAGAGAGAGAGAGAGAGAGAGAACTTGGGAATTATAGAGGGGTGAGAGGGAGATAAATATAAAGGACAATAATGAATGAAGAAAGGAAGAGGGAGATGGAGAAACATAGAGTCTAAAAGACAAGGAGATTGAGAGAGGAAGATGGAGAAGGTGAACTTTAGATATAAATAGGGAGATAATGAGACAGGGGGAGATGGAGAGGTAGAAAGATAAAGATAGGTTCATTTACTTCATAAAGGGATTTTCTTATAAAAAATATCAATCCCTCCTTTATAAGAGAGTGGTATAAGTGGCCTAAGGTGGTTATTAAACAATCATCTTGGTTTTTCATGAACATAAATATTTCTAGATTTATTTTAAGAAAAAAAATAATATTACATTATTATGTCTAACAAAAGGAAGTATAAAATATAACTTCATAATCATTTAATACTTTGACAACATTTATTTTCTATATACTTTCCTTGATAAAATGTGTATGAAAGAATAGAGTATAATTTATAAAGAATGATTGAACATAGAATTTTTTGAATTTTTTTTTGGAATTAAATATAAGATAAACGTCAATACATATCACCCAGCTCAAAAAAACTGAAATGTCACAGAGGACCGAATCCATCACATGGACTAACATTGCAAGTACATAGCGTAAGTATTACAAAATTATCTCACAATGATGCAGAAAATGTTACAAACAGAAATGACATCAGGTGATCTCTATTTCACCCTCCAGAAGACTGTTCTTCCCAACCGGAAGAACCCAAGCAACCTGGCCATTGACCCCATCATTCCAGACCTAGACTCTTCCTTGTGTAATCTGCTCAATTTGAGGGTGGACCATTATTGATTTGATCTGATCTTCTTCCTTTTTAAGTGCATCCAAGTTGTCTTGCCTCTATTCTCGGAACTTCACAAACCAGTGCAATGCTTTCTCAAATGGGGACTTATCACTGTCCAGCCTATCCCATGTGACGCCATGTGATAACTCTTTGGTGTAAACTATGGTAGAGCCATCCTCAATCCATCGTTGGAACTTATCTTCATCCAACCTAATGACCATTGTGATCTATAGAGAAATCAGATGCACAGTGAGTCTCCTCAGAGACTCAGTAAGGTTCCTACATCTGCCATTAAAAACATCATCATTGTGAAATTTCCAAATAAACCATAGAATTTCAAGAGAGAGAATAGACCAAAAAAGATTAGCTATACCCTTGCAGCTCTTAATATGACCCAGGGTAGCCTCCTCATAAGAGATAGACAACATATGAAAAACATAGAAAAAATATTTTTAAATAAGATATATTTAATAAAATAATTATAAAAAATATTTGATAAGTAAAGTTATTCATCAAATTTAGATTAAATCTTCTTCATCTAATGACTATGTAAACATTGCTTATGAAAAGTTGAAAACTTCTTGTTCTTTCTCCCATTTTCTTCTTTAATGTGTGAGATCAATAGATAAAATAGATTTTAAAATATGTTTGGAATAGTTAATGAGAATCAATAGGCTATCTTATTGATTATGAATTTGGGGTAAGTTTTGATACCAATTATGGACTATATTTGATTGTGAGCCATGCTTACAAATCTTAGGAATGTAGGACGAGGTTTAGTGTACCAATTATGGAGTACATCTTATCATATGATCTACACTTACCAAATTTTAAGACAATGGAACATAGTGTATAGTACTAATTAAACTATATTTTGAATTTAAAAATATAAGAATTTGACAATTTTTTTACAATATTGATGATGTGTTATATTTGACCATGTTCCATGTTAACAACGCTTAAATATGTTAGTGATTACAATATGCCTCTTATGCATTCATTTGAATAACATTGAAAATTACAAATTTTAAGCATATGAAGTGAACTGTAGTACACCAGTTATGGGTTAGATTCAACTCTAATCAATGTTTATAAATGTAAAGGATGTGAGGTAAATTATAGGCTATATTTGACCATGTTTGATGTTAACAAACCTTTAATATGTCAAGTGAGTTGCACTATGCCTACTATGCATTACATTTGACTATGATCAACAATTACAAATTTTACACGTGAAGTAAATTGTCATGTGCACCAAACATGGGCTACATTTACATGTAATCCATTTTTACAAATATTAATTTAAATATTAGGTTAGTTCTAGTCTATCAACAACGTGTGACACATTTAAAAAATATATCTATATTTTAATGTGGGTTTAAAAAATATTAAATTTATTAGATATTTACTATCTATAGGTTTTTTTTTTTTAATTTTAAATAAATTATATTATAAAATGTATTACAATTATTTATTGTTATATATAATTTTTAAAAATATATTGTTAACTGTATATGGTGAAAATGGATAGCAATAAACAACAATATTGAAAGACTAAAATGGATTCAACCACCAAACCCTAGCCTAACAATGAACAAAGATCCACCATAACATATGAAGATAACCTAAGACAATGCAAATATAACTCAAAAATCACAAAGATTATACCATCACATGTCCACTAGGGTTTTGATCTCCATTCTTCCTATCTCCATTGATCTTGTTTGATATGCTTGCTCTCAGATTTTTATGTGCACAAGAGCTCAACAAAGAACGGAATGTGGTTGCAAGTAGGATCGTAGTGTAGCCAAGTCCTCCAAAATTAGTCATTAGTCATTAGTCATTAGGGTTTGGTAATGAAGAAAGCATCTCCTTAAATAGAAGACACAATAGAAAATGGAGGGTTAAGATTGAGAGGTGTAAAAAGAGAGGTCGGCTAGGATTAGAGGGTAAGTATAAGAAATACCAAAATAATGAAAGGGGTAGGTAGTGTATGAATTAAGAGATGAATGACATGTGTCATGTGTAGAAAAAGATAATGAATTAATTAAATAAATAAAGATTTATTTAATTAATAGAAGAAGTAGGACAATTAAATAAATAAAATATTTATTTAATTTAGGAAAGGGATAATTTAAATAAATAAATGTATTTATTTAAATGAGAAATAAGGCTAGAAGAGGATAAATGAATTAATTAAATAAATAAAGATTTATTTAATTAATAGAAGAATTAGGCTTAGATAATTAAATAAATAAAATATTTATTTAATTAGACATGACAATTTTGGGCGTCTACATTTTGCCCCTCTTTGAGACAATGCGGCTTGTCGCGTTGTTTCAAAGAAGATAAGATGAACTGATACAGAGTTGCCCCAGGATGGGAATGATATGGCCCCTCGAGAGATTGGATGAAAAAGTCTGGAAAGATTGCAGACAATCTCTCGATAAGAAAGATGGGATAGAATGGACTGATTGGATAAAGTGACAAAGTCACGAGATGAGGAAGACTGACTCGGGAAATGAGGGCGAGGGCTAGGGTAGGCTATAAGATAGACCACGGGCAAAAGACATCCTCATTGTCATTCACACCCTTACGAGATCACAGTGCAGAGCGAGAAAAGAGCAGCAGCAGTCAGCAGCGATGGCATTCGTTCATAGATTCGACCGTGTCCGCCGATTCCAGCGACCAGCCGATGCAGGAGAGCCGGTAAGTACCCGAAAACCTCCTCGTACTTTCACGCATTTCAAGTTTTGTCATAAATGCATGTTTAGGAGCAATAAATGCGCTAGAAATAGGGTAGTTTAAAAGTGTAAAAACGCGCAACCGCGTCTGTGTCAGCGCCAGGCGCGTCTGTGTCCAACAGGCGCGTCTGTGTCGGGTCCAGGCGCGTCTGTGCTTGGAACCGCGTTTGTGTTGAATGCGGACGCGTTTGTGAAATGTAGTAGCGTCTGTGCTTTTGAATAGCGTTTATGTCATGCAGGGACGTCTGTGTTCCCCGGTCGCGTTTGTGTCTGGCATAGGCACGTTTGTGTTTAGAAAGCGCGTCTGTGTTTCAGAGGCGCGTTTATGCAGTCTATAAGCGCGTTTATGAGTTAAAAGCGCGTGTGTGTTGAAAAAGTGCGTTTGTGTGTTTAAATGCATGGTTTTAGTCCTTTAGGTCAAATCGGCAGTTCTGTGATGAACATACGCTGTCGATTGGATAAGCTGCTGAGAGGATACACTCAAGCAGGTCCTCTAGGAAGATTAGGATAAATCAAGGCACTTTGTGATGAACAGGGAGCACCAGGATAGACAGCACTTTGTGATGAACAGGGAGTGCGAATGTGAGTGACACTTTGTGATGAACAGGGAATGTCACACACGTAGTACTTTGTGATGAACAGTGAGCACTACTAGGATAAATAGCAACACTTTGTGATGAACAGTGAGTGTCACTAGGGTAGATAGCCATATGCATTTAGGTAGCGAGTAGCATTTTGTGATAAACAGTGAATGCCACGATAACTGACAAGATTGATTTGCTTGACTGCAGGAGTATTTGCCGATGTTGGAGTCACGGGAGAGATTCCCGTCGACACAGAGACTGCGTCCAGAGTTGTCTATCCAGGACATGATTTCCATTAAGGAGATGGGTCTCACATATATGCTCTATGTGCCCGAGTTTCGGGCAAACATGGGGTTGCTGACTGCATTGGCCGAGAGATGGCACTCAGAGACATGCACGTTTCACCTGCTGATGGGTGAGATGACAGTGACACTGGAGGATGTATACAGGATATTACATGTTCCCATTGATGGAGAGTTGATCCCCTACGACCGTGACGGTGACAGGGAGGCCTTGAGACGGGTCTTTCAGGATCCTGAGTTGGAGATGCGAGCAGGCCATGTAGCCTGGGACACCATGACTGCCACAGGATTAGCATTGCCGGCAGTTGTTGGGGGAGTTATCAGTGGATACCTGTGTCCAGACAGGGCCACACGAGGATTGGCAGTGGGCTGGGGAGGGGCCTTGGAGACGCTGATGGCAGAGCACACTAGGTATGTGTGGGGGCCATGTGTCCTAGCACATTTGTACTATGAGCTGCATCAGTTTGTATACCACGGATCAGTGGGGCTGGGCTGCGGTGTGACTCTATTGCAGGTGTGGGCCTATGAGCACCTTCCAGTGACGAGGCCGATTCATTTCAGAGGCAGAGGACAGGGACAGAGTTTTGTTCATTTGTATGCCATGATCACATCCCAGCCTCGGATTGGGAGATTGGAGCACTGGAGGAGAGTCATTGATGACATTGATATGGTGATCTGGAGGCCGTACCTGGGGTGCGAGGAGTGGGGGGACGATGCACTCGAGCTGCCCTACACCTTCCGGAGCAGGTACCTGATTGGGCGGACGCCCTATATATTAGAGAGACAGCTGGTGGATAGGGTATGCAGGCAGTATGGCAGGATTCAGAGGATGCCGCGAGGCTCGGGCATGTATGCCCGTACAGTCAGAGATCAGGTGCAGTTTGGCCCACTGCTATCATATGATCAGGCAGTGATGCAGCTAGCGGAGATGATGCCGATGCCATGGGACATGTGGCCAGAGGTAGATGATGCAGGGATGGACGCAGAGTACTCTGCGTACTGGGCAGAGCATCCATTTTCGAGGTTGACAGATCCGGCAGAGCCAGTGGATGGAGAGGGTGGAGGAGATGATGATGAGGGAGGAGGGGATGCAGGTAGGGGCCGGCGGAGGCGGAGGGGAGTGGTGGGAGAGAGACGGGTAGCACCTCGGAGGGAGGGAGGTCAGGAGAGAGCAGCTCCAGTGGTGAGAGGACGGGGTGGACTGCCCCTACAGGTGCCAGCAGCACAGGGTCCCAGAGAGGGACAGAGACAGGTGCAGCCAGAGGGACAGAGACAGGTACAGCCACAGGTACCTATACAGGCACAGGGACAGGTGCAGGCAGAGGCACAGGGACAGGCACCTGTAGAGGAGGAGCCACAGGCAGGGACGGAGAGCGGAGACTCCGAGGAGGATGAGGTGGTGAGGCTGCGGGAGATCTGCCAGGGCCAGGCAGATGATATTGAGGATTTGGTTCGAGAGAGGAACCACCTCAGGATCAGGGTCCGAGATACAGAGCGGGAGAGGGATCAGGCCATCCAGAGATATACCGAGGCCGAGACAGCTCTGAGGGCAGGTAGGCAGGCAGCAGAGGATGCAGGGGCAGGCTACGCCTATGTTTTGCGAGCTGGAGAGGAGATCGCCTACTGGAGGGATCTATATTATGCAGCCGTGCCAGCAGAGCAGCGGGCTAGGAGCTTCCAGAGGTCGTCGCGCACATCGACGGCTACGGGAGGGAGCCGCAGGAGACAGGCATCCAGCGGTGGGGTTATGGGGCCTCCACCACCACTAGAGGGACAGGGGGATCCTGGGGCGGGTCCATCTATAGCTCAGACTCCGTCGAGGCGCGGCGGCTCCGAGGGAGGGAGTTCCTCATAGCTATAGTGGGCTCCCATTGTATCAGTAGATGTATCATTGTTGTATTGTAGACACCTGCGGGTGATTCTTTTGTAGCCATATGATTCTTTTGACATCATTGTATTATGACACATTTGATTGATTATATATATGAGATGATTCATCTTTTGCGGCAGCTATATGCATGTGTACCTTATGTGATGCATGTGTTATGATATGGATGCTTATATGTGGTGATGCCATATATTTTTGTTCTTTTATGTTGTATATGTGATGCATGATGCGAATAAAAATGCAAATGATTATTTACATAATGAAAATGTGAGATGTGCTAACATGTGTTGTATGCAGGATGTGATGCAATGATAATATCTATATGTATGAAATTCTTATATGTGGTGATGCAGGTGCAACTATATGAAATGCAAATGTTTTTGGTGTGTCATTATACTCAGTCATGTGATAGCGGACTCGAGAAGGACAATGAAAGTCAATCAAGAAAGGGGGATGGAAGACAAAAGATATGAACGTGAAAGAGCTTCTTGTGCGTTATCATCATTGAGCTTTACTATGGCAGAATAGGTTATGACAATCGAGGCATATGTTCGGCCCAGAAAGTCATTGTACCTGTTTGCATGGAGATAAGACAGTCACAAACAAGGAATGCCCCAGTTCACACTAGACTCACAGTGTCCTCATATCCTTGGACAAGTCATAGCATTACTAAAAGACAATCCACAGACAGCAAATGCAAATAAGTGACGATACCCCATCCTCGCCTTTCTAGTCAAAGACATCCTGGAGATAGAATCTCTAGTCAAAGACATCCCGGAAAAGCTAAAAGACATGTCACCAAAAAGATAAAACCAAAAGAAAACCAAGACTCGACACCCACATCCACTGTAGTCCTCAAGTTTGTGTCTCTTGTCACTTGTTTAAGTCAAATTTTGATTGTGGTCACAATGTTCACTTTCACAAAAAGGATAGATAGCACTGAACCATATGTTGTCTGAGTCTGTTGAAAGATTTGATTTTGTTGAAGCCCATTGTTGCTGCTGTGTCTCCTTGGAAACTGACTGAATCCATGAAACTGATACCTTATTGTGGAGAAGATGGAACTTTATTGCGAATCTGCGATGCAAAATGTTGCTTTATTGCGAATTGTGCGCGGATAGACTTGAAGAGAGCTGAAAGAAACTGTACTCCTCGAAACATGTGATGTTCTCAGTTCCACACCCATTACTAGACGTAGGAATTGGCCGTAGTCACAGATAGGATCTGATTTATTATGGATGGAAAGAGAGTGAAAAGGGAGGGTTTATTATGAATGGCTAACCAATCTTGGGTAGATCAATAACAAGCCATGATGGGAATGGGTAAGTTTATTGTGAGTGAATTGGTCGTGAGTGTGTGCGAAGTGAAAGAATGAAAGGGAATCCTGAAAGAGGGAGGAGCAAAGTCCCTACGCATGGCGCTGGTGACCCAGTTTTCACCATGGTACTTGCCCAGGGCGCCACCGAAGTGGTTTTCAACATTGGACGAAATTATTTCTCTTTACTTTTTTGGATTTTGCAATTTTTTTCTTTTTTGTTGTCACAAGGCGCCTGTTTGCCAGGTTTTCACCAAGTAACAATTTTTTTTGTTTTTATAATTTTTTTTTTTTTTGTATTTTTGAATTCTTTTTGATTTTTTTTTTGTATTTTTGCATTAGGATACTCAAAAAGAGCTTATGTGTAGAACCTGCGAAGGTGCATGCTGTTGATAGGATCCTCCAAAGATTCCCCTTCTGTAGTTGAGAGTTGATATGCCCCAGATCCATATACTGCTGTGATGATGTAAGGACCAAGCCAGTTGGGTTCAAATTTGCCCTTCTTTTCTCTATCTTGCTGATTCTTGGGGTTCTCTCTGAGGACTAAGTCACCTACCTCAAATGTGCGAGGCTTGACCTTGTGATTATAACTGCGACTCATTCGTTGTTGGTAAGCCTTGAGATGATTAAAAGCAGTGTGTCGTCGTTCCTCCAGTAGTTCTAGTTCTTGTAGGCGAGAGACCCTGTAGTCTTCATCGTTGATTATGTTTCTCAAGGAGACCCATAAAGAAGGTAACTCGACCTCAATAGGCAAGATGGCTTCAGCACCATAGACAAGTGAGTAAGGTGTAGCTCCTGTAGGTGTGCGGACACTGGTACGATAGGCCCAAAGTGCGGGATTGAGTTGGACATGCCAGTTACGGCCAGCGTCGTCGACTGTCTTTTTAAGTATTTTGAGAATTGTTTTGTTAGACGCCTCAGCTTGGCCATTACCTTGGGGGTAATATGGTGTGGAGAAACGATGAGAGATATGGAATCGCTCACAGAGTTCACGAACATCCTGATTCTTGAAAGGACGCCCGTTGTCGGTAATAATGGAAGTAGGAATCCCGTATCGGCAAATGATGTAGTTCAGGATGAAAGTAGCGATTTGTTTCCCAGTAACTTGCGTGAGAGGCACGGCTTCAATCCACTTTGTGAAATACTCTGTGGCTGTGATAATGAATTTATGTCCGTTGGAAGAAGGAGGGTGAATCTTGCCTATGAGATCGAGTCCCCACTGACAAAAGGGCCAAGGAGATGCAAGTGGCTGTAGTTCTTGTGCTGGTGCGTGTATGAGGTCTCCATGAATTTGACACTGCTTACACTTCTTGACAAACTGATATGCATCTTTTTCTATGGTAGGCCAGTAGTATCCAGTCCTGATGAGTTTCTTGGCCAAGGTAGGACCACTAGTATGCGGACCACATATCCCTTCGTGCACTTCTCGTAACGCAATCTGAGCTTCGTCACTCTCTAAACATCTAAGGAGGGTGCCATCTAGACCTCGTCGGTATAGGATATCAGTTAGGATAACGAATCGGGAGGATTGGCGGATGAAAGTGCGGCGTTGGTTGTTCGATAAATTGGGAGGTAAGATGTTGTCGCGAAGGTATGTGAATATGGAACCATATAACTAGGATTCAGGACCAACAACGCATATCATTTCCGTGAGAGTGATCTCATATGACGGAATCAGCAGGTTGTCAACCAGGAACTCATAACAGGTCTCATTTTGTGGTAGGTCAATGAGTGAAGCAATTGTAGCCATGGCATCAGCAGCGCGATTCTGTTCTCTTGGTATCTGCTCAAACTCTATCTTTGCAAAGTGTTGTTTCAGATCATCTACCAGTTGTTTGTAAGGCATTAGCTTTTCATCTTTTGTTTGATAATCATCAGTTGCTTGACGGATGACAAGTTGAGAATCGCCAAAAACACGAAGTTCCTGGATCTTCCACTGAACTGCAATTCTTAACCCCGTTGTTAATGCCTCGTATTCCGCTATATTGTTGGTGCAAGGAAATGATAAGCGGTATGACTTTGGTATAGAATCGCCTTGGGGAGTTATAAAGAGTATACCCGCTCCTGCCCCGTGCTGTGTGTATGAGCCATCAAAGTATAGTTGCCATGGCTTTGCAGGTGATATTGTTAGAATGGACTCATCTGGAAATTCTGACTGTAGAGGAACATCATCTATCATGGGAGCATCTGCCAGTTGATCTGCGATGGCTTGTCCTTTGATTGCTTTTCTGTCCACGTATTCAATGTCGAATTCACTCAAAATCATTACCCACTTGGCCAGTCGCCCAGTAAGTGTAGCTTTGTTGAGCAGATATTTTAGTGGATCAATTCTGGCAATCAACTTGGTCTTGTGAGTGAGCATATAATGTCGTAATTTTTGTGAAGCGAAGACCACAGCGAGACATGCACGCTCAATTGGTGTGTAGTTGAGCTCATATCCCACCAATGTGCGACTGATATAGTAGACTGCTTTTTCCTTGCCGTCAGGTATTTGCTGTGCTAGTAGTGCCCCCAGTGCTGTTGGAGTAGCTGATATGTAAAGTAGCAATGGTTGATTCGGAATTGGTGGCATCAACACTGGCGGGTTCAAAAGATAGTCTTTAAGTGCCTGAAAAGCCTGTTGACAGTTCTCGTCCCATTTGAACTTAATGTTTTTGTGTAGCAGGTGCTGGAAAGGATTACACTTATCTGCAAGTTGTGCTATGAATCTTCGTATGGACTGGAGTCTCCCTTGTAAAGACCGAAGTTGACTGATATTCTTGGGTGGCGGCATGTCCAAGATAGCCTTGACTTTTGCTGGATCCGCTTCTATTCCTCTTTTAGACACAATGAATCCTAGGAGCTTCCCGGAGGTTACTCCAAAGACACATTTCTCTGGGTTTAATCTTACCTTGTATTTTTCCAGCCTATCAAAAGCAACTGAAAGTATGTCCAAGTGTGTATTTCTGTCTATTGATTTAACCAAAAGGTCGTCGACATAATCTTCCACCTTTACATGCATGAGATCATGGAAGATAGTAGTCATGGCTCGTTGATATGTGGCACCTGCATTTTTCAGCCCAAAGGGCATGACATTCCAGCAGAAGGTTCCCCATGGACAAGTGAATGATGTTTTATGTTGATCTTCAGGTGCAATCCTGATCTGATTATATCCAGAGAATCCGTCCATTAAAGATAACATCTCATGGCCTGCTGTGAGATCAACAATTAAATCAATGTTTGGTAATGGGAAATCGTCCTTCGGACAAGCCTTGTTGATATCCCTGAAGTCTGTACATATTCGGATGCTGCGATCTGGTTTGCTGACAGGTACTAAATTGGAGATCCATTCAGGATAATCAATTGGGCGTATGAATCCGACATCTAGTAATTTCTCCAGCTTTGCCTTGACTAATAATGCCACTTGTGGATGCATTTTCCTCAATTTCTGCTTTACTGGTTTTGCCCCCGGTTTGACTGTTAAATGATGCATTACTAAGTCGGGGTCTATTCCAGGCATATCAGCATAAGACCATGCGAAGTTGACTTGTCGTTCCTTAAAGAAGCTTATGAACCTTGCTTTCTCGGCCTCTGTCAATGATTGAGCCAAAAATATGTTGTGTGGAACCTCTACTGTACCAATGTTTGTCTTTATAGTCTCCTCTACCAACATGGATGATTTTTCCTCGTATGATGCTGGGAGAATGTCAAGCCTTCCATCTTCGGGCGCCTCAGAGAGGTTTTCACCCTCAGATACGTCCTTTCTTTTTACTTTTTTAGAGTCAGAGAGCGCCACAGTGTGGTTTTCGCCATAAGACCCTTGTTTTGTCTTTATTTTCACATTTTTGCGACTAGAAGGCCCGACACCCTCACCAAAGTATGCCATGTTATTTAGGTCTATGGCGTATCCTGCTTTATGGTCTCCAAGAGGAAGATCTTCGCGAATGCCAAGATAATCAACAATAGCTTCGTCATTTTGAAATGTATCAATCTGTGGTGGTCCATCCTGATCCCAGTCAATGAGTTGGGGGTGAACGAGGGGAAGGTCTTTAATGTTTTTAGAGTCCGCAAGGCTAATAGTGAAGATGTGGTTATATTCAGGTATGTCAAGGTAGTCATCGAGGTCGTCAATGGCACTCTCCTCATCAGTTTCGATCGTGAGTGAGTCCAAATTATCATCACTAGTAGCACCCTCAGGGACAGGTGTCCTCATCCTATGTGATCCTGACCTAGGGCCCTGAAACGAAGCTTGTGCGGGATCCTTATGGGTCGGTTCTTGACCAACTCTGAATTTCTTGTAAAACTCCTCCTCCTCTGTAGGTTCATCTGGCTCTCTAAATGTCTCATTAAGTTCATAATCGCTGGAGGATTTGTCTGAACCCCATTCCCACTCATTGGAGTCTGTGGAATAATTATCCTCTTGTCGAACTTCAGCCACTTTGACTCGCCATATCTGTTTTGTTCTCTTGTGTTGAATCTTGGGGTTTAGAAAACCAAGCCCCTTAGAGCGTTCCCTTCTTGTAGTTAGCTCAGGTTGTAGAGGCTCCATGACACCTTCTTTGTGTAGTCCGAGAGGACTTTTTCCATCATACCCGAATCTCTGCAGAATTTTGAAACCTTTACCATAGTTTTCACAGGGTATTATAATCTGATCATGTGTATCATCTTCAGCGTCCTTATATAGCATTTTATATAAACTTTCTTCCTCTAGTTCGCCCCATTTTTGAAAGACGGTAGGATCCCATTTGAGGAGCATGATGGAGATTTGCTTATTAGGATGTGGTCTCCCACATTCCTTGGGGGAGTTCATGACTTGTCGTAAGAACATTGTTTGATTCAGAGTGTATTCTCCCATGCCTTTGTCTTGAAACCTGGCTCTAAGTTCACCTTGTTTGGATGTCGAGGGCTTTAATGACTCAGGATCAATATATGCTGAAGAAGGAGTAGCCTCACGATTGCTGGGAATGATAATCTCAGTATGTGATCTCAAGTTATTGCAATATATGAATGGATTTGGATCACCATTGACCGTTACCTCGACTCCATTATGAGGAAATTTTATGCACTGATGGTATGTTGATGGGACCGCTCTCATTTCATGAATCCATGGACGTCCTAGCAATATGTTATACGTGAGGTCTAGATCCAGGACTTGACAAATCACGTCCTTTGTTACTGGCCCTATTCTGAGTGGTAAGATGACCGTGCCCTTGGACGAGCGCTCTTCATCATCATAAGCCTTAATAGTGATTTGGTTTGTAGCATTCACAGCTTTGTCAGAATATCCCAATTGTCTGATGGTGCTCAATGTACAAATATTAAGACCTGCTCCTCCATCTATCAGGACTCGTTTTATTCAGTGTTTATGTATGAAGGCTTCAATATGTAGAGGTGCATTGTGAGGCTGACTTATGGAGGCGTCATCGGCTTCTGTAAATGTGAGGGAGTGTGGAACGGATAGGTATCCCACCATGGCTTGAAACTGATCCACGTTTAGATCCGTAGGGACAGCATTATCTCTCAAGGTTTTGTCAAGGACAGCTTTATGTGCAGGAGATATACGTAAGAGCTCAAGAATAGAGATGAGTGCGGGTGTTTTTCCTAATTGCTCTACAAGATCGTACTCAGGCTTAGTTGACGGAAGATTGGTATTCTTAGTAGTGGTACCTGGCAACGTGATCTTACCTCGACGGGTTGTAACATGACATTCAGAGGTAGCTTCGGATGAAGATCCCACACCTTTTAGGACAATTTTAGGTCGCTGAGGAGGATTCTCAGGATTTTTATTTTTGATAGTAATGGTAGAAATATGATTGTCCATTGAGATGTGATTAATAGTGGAATCATAATTGTAAGATGTTCTAGTGTAATTGGCTTGATCATCTGTGACTTTGCCTTTTCCCTTGTCATGTTTTGGGAATGGTTCCTTAAACACCTCATGCTCTTGGTTAGATGAATGTCCCTCAATTTCAATAGCTCCTCTGTCAATGAGATCTTGTACAATGTTTTTCAATCGATGGCAATTACTTGTCTTGTGACCCTTGCTCTTATGAAATTCGCAATATTCATCATCATTCCACCAATTCGGTTTTACCTTTGGTTCATATGGAGGAAAATCTGGGACCGTGATCACTTTGTTTGCTACAAGCTTTTTGAATACTGATTCAAGTGGTTCTCCCAATGGAGTGTACTTCCTTCGTGGTCTAGCAGCCGTTTGATTGTTCACTTGATTGTTGGTAGAATTTGATCCAGAAAAGATGAACTTTGGTCTCACTGTGTTAGCATCAACAACACCATCATTAATTGTGTTCTTGTTCTTGTTCCAAAACTTTGGTTTGTCCTTTCCTTTGAAGTCCTCTTTGTTTTCTTTGAATAGTTTGATAACTCCTTGTTCAATTAAGACTCTTTCTGTTGCTAGGCCCTTTTCAATGACATCCTTGAATGTAGACAAACAAGCTTTTCTGAGATCATAACCAATAGCCTTGTTAACATTTTGTGTGAACATTTCCACCATTTGTTTTTGCGGGATTTCACAAGAGCATCTGCTAGCTAAGTTTCTCCATCTTTGCAAAAATGACGCAAAAGATTCTCCTTCTTTTTGTTTCGTATTGCACAAGGTAGTAACTGAGACATCTGTTTCAATGTTGTAAGAGAAATGTTGAATGAATGCCTCTGCCAAGTCGCCCCATGACTTAATACCGGGAGGTAATTGAGAAAACCATTCCATCGCTTGATCTCCTAAGCTCTGTGGGAACAACCTCATTAAGTATGTTTCTTCTGCCGCTACCTCAATGCAAGCTGTGAAGAATTGTCTTATGTGTGCCTTGGGATCTCCTCTCCCTCTATATTTGTCAAATTTCGGTGTTGCAAAGTGCGGAGGAAATGGAGGCATTGGAATGCTCTTATCAAAGGGATAAGGGCATATATCTCTCATAGTATATGTGGGTTTTGATGTGCCCATGTCTTCCACTTTCTTTTGTAGATCTCTAATTTGTTGCTCCAAATTATTTTTGGGAGGAGATGGATTTCTTGTAGCATATCCCATGTTTGAAACACCCATTTGAGGAGGAGCTTGTTGCATGTATGGATGATACTGATCGTAGACATGTCCATATGGAGGTCGATATTGTTGCGACATGTATGGAGCACTTGGCATAATTTCTTGTTGAGGAATCCCATATCTGTTTTGTGTATATAAACCATATTCAATGGGCCTTTCATTTTCCATTGTGTTGCCCCCAATTTTGGCATGAGGTCTCCTTGTGTCAAAATTTTGAGGAAGTCCTTGAGTATCCATTTGTCTTGTTTGACCCATATCTTGAGCATGTGTTTGAACATAAGGCCTCCATGATGGTCTTTGAGTGTAAGTATCGTGCATTTGAGCTTGTGTATGTGGGATTGCTGGTTTCTGAAGCAAAACTGATGGTGACTCCGGCATCATATTATTGGGTCCTCCACTATTTGGTTGAGTTTGTTGTGAAGGTCTACTTTCCATAAGTTGAGATAAGTCAAAATCATGTGGTATCTTAGCTCCACTTTGTGCCATCATGTTTAGAAAGTATTGACGATCTCTCCTCATTATCTCTTCAACCAATCTATTGAATTGAGGATCCATTATAGATTCTTGTATGTCTGCTGATAGTATTGAAGAATTGTCCACATTATCATTGTGTGTAGCGTTGTGTATAGCGTTTGCGCTTTCCATATTTGGATTGTGTCTATAAACATTCATGTCTGGTAATGTAGTGTGCTCAGGATTGTAGAAGACATCATTGTCATACTCATAAGAACTCATGTTTACGGGCCCTTGAGCTTCTTTAGCTTTTCTCCTAGATTTTTGAAGACGGGTTTCAACCATGAACTAGGTGTTAGACCAATATGTGAGAGACTTAGACGAAAATGACAAGAGTATGTAAGACCAAGAGTTGTATGGAGTGTAAATGAATCTGAAGTTTACTTGCAATGTCCAAAGTGTAAGACCAAATATGTATGTTGTAGAGTAGGTGTGACTTCCAAAGAGAGGATAGTTTCTCTTGATGAGGTAAGCTGACCTTGACTCTAAGTAAGACCAAATGAGACCCAAAGGTAAGAAACCTTGATGAGGGACCACTTAGCAAAGTGTTGTTGTATGTTGACAAAGTATGATGAGGACAAGCAAGTGACTTTTTGACTCAAGTTTAGACAAGTATGAATGTAAAATGAGATGTGAAGCAATGATGGACTGTGTAAGACCTTAGAACAGGCTGAATGCTAGATGAAACCTGAAGAGATAACCTAGGAAGCTCAAGTGTGCCGAAATTGATTTCTTTGTTTGCTTGACTGTTAAACTTTTTTCAAATCCCGACACAGACGCCTCTGTATACTTCACAGACGCGGTTTGAAGACACAGACGCTATTCTGTTTGACACAAACGTGATTCTGAGATTTCCTGTTGATGTTTGCTAAGACTGACAGATTTTTTGCAATTGTGGACACAGACGCGCCTGTATACTTCACAGACGCGATCTCCAGACACAGACGTGTCTCTGTTCGACACAAACGCTGGTAAAAACACAGACACTATTCTGTACTTCACAGACGCGTTTATCAGACACAGACGCGGTTTTAACAGACACAGACGCGTTTCTGTAACCTTAGTGCAATCTTTCCTATTTGTGAATTTGTTTTGCTGTGACCAAATCTGATTTTTCGACTGTTTTTCGTGACAAGAGGACACAGTGTTGATGACCCAATGTTTGCAGACTGTTTAGACTCCAAAAAGTGTGTTGTTTGATGTAAAAAGTTTTTGCATACACTTGAAGACACAAAAGACACAATGTTTTGCTGTTTTGTCTTGATTGTTTGAATGTTTATCATAAGTCAAGCACAATTCTTATGGCTGGCCAGGACAATAATTGTTGATCCCACATGGGGTTTTACCCCCGAGGCTACGCTATTCAGAGCGGATACTTAGATGCTTGACCTCACTGGCTCCACCCTCGGCACTCACTTCTCGGGTCAGCCAAGCATCAGTCCCCATGAAAACTCCCCATGGCGAACTTTGTATCTCTACTAAGAACCGTATGTGTGTGGGCCGCTACCAGAGGTCCGACCTCCTGCCTCAACAACTAGAAGGATTTGGGCATCTAAAACAATGAGGTACTAGTAAGGGCATCCGCTCGTGTGGCCATACATGCGGCACTTTCAGCTCTGTAAATACAGAAGGCTCCCAACCGGTAGGGGTTACGCCCTACAAATGATCAAATAAATTTGATCAAACGGGTTTATGGGGAGACATAGTGTCGGTATGAACTAATCAGCACACGTTATTCATAGTTTTCACCATGAATACATTTGATTATAGTGGTTTGGATGAGGTGGGTTTTCCTCGCTACCACTTGGGTCGTTCTCTTCTCACTAGTAGTCCTAATGACCACACGGGAAGACAGGCCCTCTAAAGAATAAACAAAAAGAGCCTATTGCTCAAGACACAAAAGACAATGGTTCAATTTTAGTGCACCAATTGAAGTGTTTGCTAAGCTATGAAGACAAGGCACACAAATAAAATTACAAAAACCCTAGCTAAGGCCCTGCAACAAAATTGTTAGTAGTTTGGGTTGTTTCAAATGATAACCCCTTCCTGCAAGCACACAAGTTAGGTAAATTTTAAGAAAACCCAAAAAGACTTTGTGAAAAGGGGCCTTCAACAAAAAACGTATTTGCCTCCAAAGCAAGCTGCACAAACCAGGTTAGCTAGATCTGCAAAGGTTAGCCAAAAATAAGCCAGATCTGAAACCCTAAGTACAAAATCCGAAAACCCGAATCAAAAAAAAAAAAAACTTAAAAAATTTGCAAAACAGAATGCACAGACGCTGTTATACCAGACACAGACGCGTCTGTCCGACACAGACGCGGCTCTGTGATTCGCAGACGTGATTTCAGAACACAGATGCCTTTTTATTCTGCAGACGCGATCATAGGGTTCACAGACGCGATTCGGGATCACAGACGCGACTTTTGGAAACCTGCAAAAATAGAAGATGACAGAAACACAGACGCGATAAAAGATGTCACAGACGCCTCTGAAATACAAAAACGCGATCCGAACACTCGCAGACGCGGAAAAAACCTAAAATGTCGTCGAAATCGTCCGATCTGCAACTTCAAAAATGCAAAATCTGCAACAAAATGTTAAATGCAAAGGGACAAGAGTCCCACCGGGCGTGCCAAAATGTATATGGTGAAAATGGATAGCAATAAACAACAATATTGAAAGACTAAAATGGATTCAACCACCAAACCCTAGCCTAACAATGAACAAAGATCCACCATAACATATGAAGATAACCTAAGACAATGCAAATATAACTCAAAAATCACAAAGATTATACCATCACATGTCCACTAGGGTTTTGATCTCCATTCTTCCTATCTCCATTGATCTTGTTTGATATGCTTGCTCTCAGATTTTTATGTGCACAAGAGCTCAACAAAGAACGGAATGTGGTTGCAAGTAGGATCGTAGTGTAGCCAAGTCCTCCAAAATTAGTCATTAGTCATTAGTCATTAGGGTTTGGTAATGAAGAAAGCATCTCCTTAAATAGAAGACACAATAGAAAATGGAGGGTTAAGATTGAGAGGTGTAAAAAGAGAGGTCGGCTAGGATTAGAGGGTAGGTATAAGAAATACCAAAATAATGAAAGGGGTAGGTAGTGTATGAATTAAGAGATGAATGACATGTGTCATGTGTAGAAAAAGATAATGAATTAATTAAATAAATAAAGATTTATTTAATTAATAGAAGAAGTAGGACAATTAAATAAATAAAATATTTATTTAATTTAGGAAAGGGATAATTTAAATAAATAAATGTATTTATTTAAATGAGAAATAAGGCTAGAAGAGGATAAATGAATTAATTAAATAAATAAAGATTTATTTAATTAATAGAAGAATTAGGCTTAGATAATTAAATAAATAAAATATTTATTTAATTAGACATGACAATTTTGGGCGTCTACATTAACATAACATTATTTAATTATATCTTTATATTATATATTTAACTATATATTTATTTTATGTCTTAAAATGTTTATTTTAAATTTTACATAATGTAAATTATTAAAAATAAAAAATTATTTTTAATAAATATATTATGATATATAATTAATATATGTGGTAAGAACTAAGTACACTACACCTAAGTTATTAATTTTTTTAATTTTTTTTAAGGGCAAGCGCTTTTTGACTGGAGCTATGAACTAGTGAGATCACATGGGAGGACCTCATATCCATGTCGTGATCCAAGGCATCCTCGATGAAGCACCTGTACAGCTTGAGAGCACTAGCCGTCATTTCCATTGGCCAACGAACAAAGACAAACCATCGATCGAATCGCTGACAGTGAGAGCCGACATCAAACTTTACCCTACATCTATGCTAGGCCTTCCTTGCACTACGCGCTACTAGATTGGTCTGTTGGCACTAGCGGGGTGGAGCATATGTTTTCTCGGGATGGGGGACTTATGGACAATCGTAGTCAGGGGGGGCGGGATAAACCTCCACCTCACTGTATCGCCCAGCTTGGATGACACAGTGTGAGGCTCGGGGGTTTCGACCCCAAGACCTCCACCCGGAGGTGCACAACCTACAACCGCTATGATACTGGGACAACCCCTACACCTAATTTATTAATTATACACCATGATAATTAATTTTTTTCTTTTATAGAAGCTACCTAAAGAAACGATGAAGTTATAAAACCATGTGCAATGAATGTAGGAAGTGGAGGCTTACAATATTTACATTGGTGGTCTTTACTTATATAAATTTTTCATTCAACAAGCCATGTATAAATTTATATATAATTCTATGATGTTTGAATATTTTTAAATCACATTTTCCTTTGTCATATTATTTTGCACTTCCTTTTTAATGTATATTATATCCTTTTCAAAACTATTTTTAATCTTCCTTTAGTAATGTTTGACAAAAAAGAAATCAGCAATGAAAATGAGCAGCAACATAAAGAAAGGTTACAAGAGAAGTGGATGAAATGGCAATTGACAAAAAAGAAATCAACAACGAAAATGAGACCAAAGAGGAAGAAATGGATGTTGATAAGCTCCTGGGGAAGTCATTGATGTATCAGGAGAAGTGCATCCGATATTTTTTTTGGGAAATTAATATTCTGAAATAGGGGATTAAGGATCTCATTGCCACTTTCACCGAGATTCCAGCTCCAGATAAGACTGATGAACTCCTAAAATTGTCCCAGCAAATTGTGAAAGATATTAAGGTTATGAAGGCTCAACATGAGGCTAAAATCGACAGACTGGAGAATGAAATACAGAAATTGAAGAGTAAACTAAAGGGTTTGGTGGAGGTTAGCAAGGAAGCCATACATAGTACTTTTGAGGGTCTCAAAAGAGTCAATGAGGAAATTGCCATGCAAAAGGAGTAGATGACCAGGGTCGAGAGATCCCCAGATATCAACTTGTCTAAGATGAACAAGGAGGTGTAGCCATCTATGGGACCGTGTACGAGGACCAAGAGAAAATATCAGGTATCTGGTAGTTCGAGGTTCATTATGGAGGAGCTCTAGGAGATTAATAATAAAGAGATCCAGAAGAATGTTGAGCTTATGAAAGCTCTTTCTTATTTTATTTTGTTTTGCTGGTGCGTCTTGAAGAGGTTTTTTTTTTGCGGTTTTTTGTTTTGTGGTGAATCCTCTATTTTTGTAGCTGGTTAGCCTTTGGTTTCTATGTTTAATTTTTTGTTGGATTTGCATTTTAGGTCCCTATAAAACATGTTTATCTTAATCAAAAACATAAAGCAAGGTAACCGAATGCATTGCGTTTGACAAGAAAAAATACTATGAATGAAAAAAAATTTGACGAGAAAATTATAAGCAAAAATAAATAAATGATGAGAATAAAGTGGAAGATGATCGGACGATCATAAATGTTTCAATCGTCTTGCACACCTCTCCTTGAATATGGATTATTGATCTTGAAAGTCTGCTAATCAAGTTCAAATAGGGAACTCCTTCAGCGTAAATATGCATTTAAATCAATAATCTTGCTGATCTTTCAACCTTACAAAGAAAAATCAATATTCGATTTTTAGATTGTGCATTCATGTATAATATCATATTAAGATTATCATTCAATTGAAATTAAGATATATAAATTTTAAGATTATCATTCAATTAAAATTAAGATATATTTAATAATTGTTTTGATATTTTCAAACATAGATATTTTTAGTTATATCGATGATTAATCTATTTATAAAATTTGTTTTATTAAAAGTTGATTGGTTTAACATGTTGTAATTAGAATTTTTAAATGTAGAATTAGCATAAATTATACATATAAAGTAGATATAATTTCTAGATAGTTACAAACTAGTGTAAATTAGATAAATTAGGCTCCAATTCAAACATTGAAGCATATTTATTCCCCATTATACATAATTTATTCACTTACATAGCTGGTTGTGATTGATAGAATTGAATTGTCTCATTTTTGTTACCATCTTGTCAAATAACTTCTAATTTTATTTTATTTTTTGACCAAAAAGATATAAATTTTAATATTAACTTAGTATCCATAAAAATTACCAAACTCCTTTTCAATAGAAGTAACTAGAAACAAATCCCAAAGGATAAAAGTTAAAGAAGGATTGTATAGGCACACCATCTCTAGGAATACAAATAATATGAAAAAATGGTGAAAAAGAATATCCAAATAAATAAGGGAATAGATTTACCAAAATAAATCATTGTGATAGAGAAGAAGAAAATTTGAATATTTAGTTAAAGACAAGGACTCCAAATACTTGACATTCCTAGAACAATTAATAGTATGGGCACATTTGGAAAAATAATCCACAGAACCATTCCATTATCTAGAAATATCATAAAAGAGATAGAATCAAATTTTTTATAAGATGTGAAGAATCTACTACACAATATGCCAATGCCTAAGTAGATTCATGAGACCTTCAATTATATAAAAGTGAGATAGAAATAATGGAATACATCTCCAAAATTATTTTCTTCCAACCAATTTCACATTGACAATGATGTTTTGAGCCTCCATTTGATTATTAGTACTGCAATTTGTAATGTAACAAAAAAAATCAACTATATAAATATTATTTTCTTAATTGTACCAATCACCATGATACCTAGATTACGAAAAGTATAACCATTTGTGCCAATTTTAAAAAATAGAGGAGGGTACCATTTACCTTATGACAATGATTGATCTAAAAGAGAAAAAGGGAAGAGTTTATAAGAAAATGATCTAAATATAATTTCCTCAAAATATAAATATCACATTAATAGAAAATACAACATAACACTTAGCCACTAAAGTTTCTTTTATCAAGTTCTAATTGTTTTACCAAATATACCTAATAAACCTCTTATGACCCCCCAAAAAAAATATTAATTTTTTCCAATAAAAACTTATAAATAAAAAAATATGAGACCAATATCCAGAGTCACAAAAAGTAAAGAGATGGAATTTGTAATGCCCCGCTAGGAACTCTATAGGGAAACAACACATCTAGGCAACTAAACGATTAAATAATTTTTTTTTTTAAAGATTAAGTGCATTAATTATAACATTCCACGTTTATTAACACAAGCGGAAGACTAACAATGACATCCTAAAGGGTTACCAACGAAGATTACTTCGAAACTAAAGAACTAAAAAAGGTTAGTCCAATTATCCATCCAATTAGGAAATTAAATTGAAATAATAAAACCATTCTTATAAAACTGAATTCCATATTGAAAGATTTAAAGTGTTACAATATATTTATTTCAATGATTACATAGTTTACTGATATAATGACCACATGGTCTCAAATATACAATAATCTCAACCATGAGCTGATACAAGAGTCACGAACCAAGAAAAACCTGCGAAGCCGATCCTCACATGAAGGTAAGAACAAGATATTCGATGGGAAGTGGCACTACCACCCGACCATGTGATCCCAAAGTGGAACCACCCCACCGTGTTGGGAGATAGTAGAAGACCCTCAAACAAGCAAGCAAGACAAGTACAACAGTCCAAGATGAAACTACAAAACCCATGTGACTCAACTCACAAACACTAGTGATCTAAAGGAGAGAGTGTCATCGCATTCCCTAAGGTGGTTACCCTAGGTAGGCCTCCATAGGTCCCAACCCCCATCTTGGGTTATCTTGGTAACCTCTCCCGAACCCCCGATTCCATCTACGCATCATGCGGACCCTACCAATCCCTTCGTGAAAACAAGGTGGTAGTTTTTCCATTCCAGGCCTTCTCACCACATCCTGAGCCTATATAAGCACTCAACCATGTGCGAGGCACATTATCATAGTTTAATATTTTAGCTACCCATCCCCTAATGAATTATTAGGTTATCACTTCTTAACTGACTTTCGAGGGTTTATCCTACCATCCACTTTGGGCGTGGCCCCTGCTTGAAAGACACTCTCTTTGATAGGACACTAAAAGGAAAGGTTTTTCTCTATGAGAACACTATGGCGAAACTGACAACCATAACTAATCCTGACCAAAAGCAGGTGAAAGGTACACTATCAATAAACCAGGATTGACCATATGGAATAAAATACACAATGGCTCACATCGACAGGTTTACTCAACAACCTCTGACAAAGGGGGTATATCCATCTACGACAAGATGACAACATAACTAAAATTGCAATGAAATAAAGCTTTGACTACAATTAACATTTACACTGAGATTCTAAAACAAGCAATCTTTTGTTTAAACAACCAAGACATAAATAACTTGCAATTAAAGTTACTTCAGAGAATATGAAATTACAACTATATAATAAAGGAATTTCCATATTGTAATTTGTTCAAAAGCTAAATTTTACCACATTACAATAATTTTCCACTAGTCATATGTTTAAAAATAATTACCAAATATCCCAATTTAATGGTTTTCATAACATAGATCATATTCCAAATTAGAAATATATATAATAATATTATATAATTACATGAATATACATTCTTCAAATATACACCATATAATTATATCATATTTAAAATATACATACTAAAATGAATATTTAATTTTCAATAATAAAATTTTACATACTAAAAATGAAGATTTACTTTCCAATAAATAAAATCTACATGCTAAATGGAGATTTAATTTTCAATAACTAACATTTAAAAAATTACACAATATCATATTGTAAACAAAGCATAACAATTCTTTATATATATATATATATATATATATATATATATTTAAAACAAAAAAAAAAATTTTAAAAACAAAAAAAAGGCTAACTGCAAGGCAGCCTGCTACCATATGGTAGCGAGTGCTACCCTGCGGTAGCACTGCTACCATATGGCAGTAGTTACTAACTTATGATAGCAGTGGCTACCGTCAGGTAGCACTGTTACCATAGGTAGCAGTCACTAGCTTGGGGTAGCAGGCTCCACCTCCCCAAAAGTAATTAAAAAAAATAATAATTTTTCAAAAAAACCATTTGCAATAGCATAAATAGAATTTTCAATTGCATTTTTCCAATTTAATTTAAATTACGATTAAATTTAATACCAATAGTAAATTAAATTAATCTACAACTAAATACACAGAGATATATTATATTAAATAACATAGATAATTTAAATCTCTGGCTCGATCTCTGAGACAATACAGAGAGGAGAAAACCCAAATCCTGACAATCTCATTCGAAAACAAAACCAAAATAGCTGTAAACTAAATATTCTGGCAAACCCAATTTTCTCCCAAATTTGAAAACTTTCATGCACATGGAATTTTGGCAAAATTTTGCTAGCATAAATTTCCCCAAATTTCACAAATTTAATCTACCATAGCCAATAAAATAAATTCTTTTCATAAACCAAAAATATAACTAGAATAGATTTTAGCCAAGAACATGAAATGAAAAGGAATGGTCTGGAGTTGCATTTTATTTTTAAAACCAAATGGACTGAAATATTCAATAACTTCATAACCAATACTCCAACAATATTGCACACATTTAATCATCTATTTTATTTTTATTTTTCAAAACAAACAACATTCAAAAGAAGGGAAGAAATAAATGGATTTTCTTAAAACAAGAAGAAGAGGTTGTCCAACCTGTAGAGCTCTCCAGGAAGAAATTTGTTGGAGAGCTTCTATCCAGGAAGAAGCTTCCAACCTGAAATTGGAACCTCCTTCCCATGAAATCTCCAAAATCTTGGCCTTCTCCAAGAAAATGCATTCTAGAAATCTCAAGACAATTTCTTTCACACATAGCCGCCTCCTTCCCACGAATTCCCGGAATGAAAAATAAAGATTTTAATTAACCTAAACCTTTTAGGTTCCCCAAAAATATTTTCCTCTCTCCCAAAATAATAATAATCCCCTTTCAAATAAAAAATCATTTCAATTTATTTTCTAATTTTCCAAAAAGGCAAGTAAAAATGCATTATTCTAAAACAACACTTTCCCTTTTCTTTTATTCTTTTCTCATGCCCAATTAAATAACTTTCTAAAAACAATATTCAGGAAAGTAATTGAACTTATTTTATTTATTTCTAATTTATTTTTAAAAACAATCTAGAGTACAATAAATACATTTAATTTTATTTATTTACCCCTAATGTTTAAATAAAATTATATTTCTAACTCAATGCAAATTGCTACTTGATTTAAGCACTTTATTTAGTTAATGAAATTCATTGTCGCTAAAGCATTTATACTTCATAAATTAAATATGCTAACTATAATGTGACGTCATGAACTAAAATAATTAAATCACATCTACTAGGGCACACAAACTGAGAAAACGCAAACAAGGACTCTGAAAAAGTCAGACCAACCAACTCGAGGATTGAATAAAATAGAAGGAACGACTAACTAACAACATTCACTGAGTGTAACTGAGGTATGATTAGGGTCAGCCACTATCTCATCCACTCCCATTGGAACAAATAAGACACGCTCAGACCTGTGTAGCCAGGTGGAGACGATACCCCATACCTACCCGGTACTTGTACCTATAATGACCTAAATCATCGAACAACATATGCATATATACAAATATAGAATACATGGCACACACACCAATGAAGGAGAATCATGACATTTCGTATCTCATCTAAGTGAGTGAAGTAAAATCATCCCCTCACATCCAATACACTCATAGACACGCAATATATAATTACACATTGCATAGATAAAATAAAGTGTCTGTACATAACACTAGTCCATAAATTATCACCATTCACAAGTACTGAAATACTGAAAATACAGTATGCATCTCATATTCAAATAAAGCATAAAATAAAGTCATATAAGTCTGAATAACACATAATGGTAATGTTTCCACTGAAAGTAAACAATAATAAAATAAGAGTCTAATGAGTTAAATCAAGGAGTGGTACTACATTCTCCCCCCCAAAACTAGGCTTACTTCTGGAAGCCTAAAACATATAAGAATAAACCTCTCTCATCTTCACTGCATCCTCCCAAGTCACTGAGGTCTCATCATTTGGGTCCCATAGGACCCTTACCTGGTTGATGGTACGACCCTTGAGGGTCAAATCCTGATGCTGAAGAATGCACACGGGCTCCATGGAAAGTTGTCTGTCCTCAACCTACAAAGAGTTCCAATCAAGAACATGTGTCACATCCATCAAGATGATAAGGTCGAAGAACTGAAACATGAAAGACATCATGGATGCAAGATAGAATCGGTGGCAAGGCAAGACAGTAGGCAATAGGTCCTATCCTATCAAGGATCTGAAAAGGGCCAACAAAATGAGGTGCCAACTTAGAACCCTTTCCATAACAGATCAGACTCTTCTGTGGACGCACTCTCAATAACACATGATCACCAATAGAAAACTGACGATCTACCCAATGATCATCTCCATACTTCTTTTGCCTATCCCGTGCAGCTACCAAATGCTCACGAATCCGCTCAAACTATTGTTCCATCTCTCAAAGAATATCCAATCCTATAAGCACCCTGTCTTCTAGTCGATCCCAACTCAAAGGAGTACAGAAAGGATGACTATACAATGCTTGGAAGGGAGACATACCTATGGAGCTATGATATCCATTTTTATAAGAAAACTCCACTAGATAAATATAATCCTCCTAGTGCGACTACTGGTCCATCACATACATGCGAAGCATGTCCTCCAAAACCTGATTCACTCGCTCGGTCTAACCATCTGTCTCTGGGTGATAAGCTGAACTAAAGTTCAACTTAGTCCCCAAAGAATGTTGAAGTGAGGTCCACAATGTTGAGGTAAAGATAGGATCTCTATCAAAGATGATCCACCTCAGAATCCCATGCAATCTCACCACATCTTCCAAGAAGACTTGTTCCACCACTGTTGCCGTATAAGAAGCTCGAATAGGAACAAAATGAGCAACCTTTGTCAATCTATCAAGAATGACCATGATAACATCATGACGACGCGAAGAGAAAGGAAACCCAACAATGAAATATATGAAAATGATATCCCATTACCAATCCGGTAGCAAATTAGGCTGTAAAAGCCCTGCCGGGTGCTGATGCTTCGCCTTCACCCACTGACACTCTAAACACTTCGACACAAAATAAGAAATGTCACGTTTCATACCAGCCCAATGATAAATATGTCTAAGATCCGCATGCATCTTCTTGACACCTAGATGTGCTGAATAAGGTGCACGATCGACCTCAGTCATGATAAAAATGTGAAGAACCTCTAGAGGAGGTACATAGATCTGTCCAAGGTGATGAACAAGTCCATTTGCCTCAAGGTTATATCCAGAAAATATTCCCTCTAAAGGCCTTCCAGACTCTATCACAGCTCTAACATCCTGATACCAAAAATCTTGAGGAAGAACTCCAAGAATCTTCCCTCTCAAGTCTACTCCAAGGGACAATGTTGAAATTTCATGTTGCCTATGACTCAAAGCATCTGCCATCACATTCTCATTCCCCTGAATATAACAAACCTCAAAATCATACTTGCAGAGGAATTCCATCAATCTCTGTTGTTGAGCATTCAAGTTTGGCTATGTGAATATATACTGCAAACTGTAGTGATCACTATGCAGCTCAAACCGATGCCCTAATAGGAAATGCCTCCATGTAACCAAAGCATGCACTATAGCTCCCAACTCCAAATCAGGAACTAGATAGTTCAACACGTGGTTCTTGAGTTTGCAAAACTCATAGGCAACCACACGTCCATCCTGCATAAGCACTTCACCCATACCTTCTAAAGAGGTATCGATGTATATCATAAAATCTCTAGATGGATCAGGAAATGCCAAAATTGGAGCACTGACAAGGAGTTCCTTCAAGGTATGAAAATCTAACTCACACTGCTCTCACTAAACAAACTTCTTCCCTTTCCTTTGAAGAGAAGTAATCGGGTGTCCTATCCGGGAAAAGCCCTGAACAAAGCGAGGGTAATATCCGGCCAAACCCATAAAACTTTGAACTTCTAAAATATTGGTCGGCACTGGCCAATCAACAATGGCTTGGATCTTTGAAGGATCCATGGATACACCTTCTCTCGAAACCACATGACCAAGATAGTTCACCTCTAACTGGAAGAAGTCACACTTCACCAAGTTGGCATAAAGCTGATTTTCTCTCAAGCACTATAACACCTGACGCAAGTGACCCTCATGATCTTCCACTGATCTAAAATAAATCAGAATGTCATCCAAGGAAGCAAGTAAAAAATGATCAATGTAGGTACGAAAAATGCCATTCATGAGGCTAATAAAAATTGAAGGCATGTTCGTCAACCCAAATGGCACCACTGTAAACTCATAGTGTCCATAACGAGTATGAAACACTGTCTTATGAATATCTGCATCCTGAATGCGCAACTGATGGTACCCAAATTTCAGACCAATCTTAGAGAATACCTTGGCTCCCTTTACCTGATCAAAGAGATCATCTATATAAGGCGATGGATATCGATTTTATATGGTTACCTTATTTAGCTGTCACTAAACAATGCATAACCGAAGAGAACCATCCTTCTTCTTAACAAAGATAACAGGCACACCCCAAGGGGAAACACTAGTATGAATGAATCCCTTGGCCAAAAATTCTTCTATCTGCAACTTCAACTCACTCAACTCCTGAGTAGTCATCCGATATAGAGCTCTCAAAATAGATTTTGCACTAGGAACCAAATCAATGCGAAAGTCTATGTCTCGCTTTAGAGGCATATTAGGAATATCCAAAAGAAACACATCAGCATACTCTTGAAGAATACGGTGGCCATCAAGAGTGTTTTCTCGACTCTCTTCCTCATCCACATCCTCAAGAGAAACTGCAAAAAGCTGACACACCTGACACATACACCGCTTAAGTTGCATAGCGGAAATCATACGTAAGGATATCGGTATCTAAACTCCAACAATCTCCACTTCCCTGCCAAGGTCATCTAAACACTCCACTGTCTTCTTGTGGTAGTCTACACAAGCATTATGAGATGAAAGCCAATCCATCCCTAACACAACTCCATAAGAACCCAAAGGAATGACCCGAAGGTCAACTGAGGTAACTACGGTTCCTAGGTCCAACTCACAACTAGGAATAAAGGCATCTACAGAAACACACACACCTGTAGCCAACTCTACTTGCCACCTATCCACCTTCTTAGTAGACGCGAGTCCGCACCGCTCCACAATGGACAAAGAAATGAAATAATCCGAAGCACCGGAATCAAAGATTAGAGAGATAGGAATTCCATCCAACACACCTGCTGCCTCAATAATTGTACCCTGATGATCAGCCTGGTGGTCATCCACTGCTGCAAACACTCTATGGTATCTACCTGCATCTCCCATTGTAGGCTCTGATGCTACTGGCCTCTAACTAAATGTATGGTGGGAACACTGAGGGCACTGCGCAACTATGTGACCAAACTGCCCACAAGACAAGTAAGCTCCCCTACCTGGTCCTCTACTACCTAATGGCCCACTAGACTACTAGAAACTTCCCCGGCTATGGCTGTGAGATGCACTCTATGAGGACTATCCTGAAGGACCCTGTCTGCTCGTCTGCCAGTTCCTGTTCTTCCTATGCTGAGAATTGCCACCTTGTTGGCCCTGGAACTGTTTTAGGCTTGGCGGCTGCTGTTGCTATTGTTGTCCACCCTTAGCGAGTGTCTGAGGAGTCCTAAACGGTGCAACTGATTGGGACTAATTCCCACAATCTCTGTTCCCACTGAAAGGTGCACTCCCTATTAGCACACCAAACTGACCACCAAGTGCACAGATAAGGTTCTACTCAACCAATCTGGCTCTCGCCATGGCTATCTCAACTGAAGCTAGCTCAAACACCCTCACTCCTCCATTGATACGATCATTCAAACCCCTCAAGAAGTGCTGGACAAGCATAACCTCATCGTCACCAATTTCATCATATTGTTTAAGCTCATAGAACCTATGCTCAAACTGATCCACTGACAAACCATACTGACATAGAGCATAGAACTCATCAGCCCGAGTTTGCCTCCACTGGGGTGAGAGAAATCATGCCTTGAATCTCTCCAGAAATATCTCCCATGATATGGTTTTAATACACACATCGATCTTCTCCTCCTCTAATCTCCACCAGATCGAAGCAAAACTATCAAGATGCATAATAGCACATCTCACGTTGGTGTTGCTACTGTATGGGAACATAGAGAAACACTGATCCAGACTGGTAAGCTAGGTCTCTTCCTCGAGACTGGTGCCTCTACCATCAAAGAAGGGAGAGTTGGTCCTCATCAAGTCCCTAATGTGAACTATGGGAGCTGGATCAGGGTTAGCTGGGACCTCCCTCCTTCTAGGAGACCTCTCTCTCTCTCTCTCTCTCTCTCTCTCTCTCTCTCTCTCTCTCTCTCTCTCTCTCTCTCTCTCTCTCTCTCTCTCTCTGGAATCAGATGATGCAACTCCCCAACTTGAGCATGACTAGGCTACTCACCCTTAGGCTTGCGGCCTAGCCTGGCTAGAACCTCCTGAAACATCTGTCTCAGCTCTTCCCTTTCGGGAACCTTCTCTTCTGCACATGGTTCATCCTAATGAACTAACTTCTCCTGCTCCACACTCACATGAGTGGGTAGTGGCGAAGGACAAGGGCGATTGAAACCTCGACACCATCCTCCACCTCTGCCTCTATTGTGGCCCCCAATACGGCCACCTCCCCTGGCTTTCCTAGCCATGACCTAGCACTACAAAAGAGAAAACAGTTTAGATCAATGAAAAGGATAAAACAAGGGAAACACAAACATTAAGGCCTACACAAAAGGTCAAGCTAAATGGGCTCACTACAAACCCAGAGTACCCAGTGTTGAAACTTGGGCTTTGATACCAATTTTTTTTTTTAAAGATTAAGTGCATTAATTATAACATTGAACGTTTATTAACACAAGCGGAAGTCTAACAATGACATCCTAAAGGGTTACCAATGAAGATTACTTCAAAATTAAACAACTACAAAAGGTTAATCCAATTATCCATCTAATTAGGAAATTCAATTGCAATAATAAAACCATTCTAATAAAACTGAATTCCATATTGAAAGATTTAAAGTGTTACAATATATTTATTTCAATGATTCATTTACACATAAGAAGAAAGATAACTGAAATAACATACATTCCATTGAATTAAGATTACAATATTCAATAATTACATGGCTTCCAATAATAACAATGAATACATAGGTTACAATGCCAAGGATCACATAGTTTACTGATATAATGACTACATGGTCTCAAATATACAATAATCTCAAACATGAGATGATACAATAGTCACGAACCATGAAACACCAGCGAAGCCGATCCTCGCATGAATGTAAGAACAAGATATCCAATGGGAAGTGTCAATACCACCCAACCATGTGATCCCAAAGTGGAACCACCCCACCATGCTGGGAGATAGTAGAAGATTCTCAAACAAGCAAGCAAGACATGTACAACAGTACAACATGACTCCATAAAACCCATGTGACTCAACTCACAAACACTAGTTATCCTAAGGAGAGAGTGTCATCGCATGGCTTAAGGTGGTTAACCTAGGTAGGCCTCCATACGTCCCAACCCCAATCCTGGGTTATCCTCGTAACTTGTTCCGAACCCTCAGCTCCATCTAAGCATCATGCGGACCCTACTAGTCCCTTCGTGAAGACAAGGTGGTAGGTTTGCCATTCCAGGTCTTCTCACCACATCCTGAGCCTATGCAAGCACTCAACCATGTGCGAGGCACATTATCTTATTTTAATATTTTAGCTACCCACCCCCTAATTAGTTATTAGTTTATCACCTCTTAACTGACATTTCAGGGGTTATCCTGCCATCCACTTTGGGTGCAACCCCTACTCGAAAGCCACTCTTTCTCATAGGACACTAATAGGAAAGGTTTCTCTCTATGAGAACACTATGGTGAAACTGATAGCCATAACTAATCCTGACCAAAAATAGGTGAAAGGTACACTATCAATAAACTAGAATTGACCATATGCAATAAAATACACAATGGCTCACATTGGCAGGTTTACTCAACAACCTCTGACCAAGGGGGTATATCCATTTACGACAAGACGACAACACAACTAAAATTGCAATCAAATAAAGCTTTGACTACAATTAACATTTACACTGAGATTCTAAAACAGACAATCTTTTCTTTAAACAAGCAAGGCATACATAACTTCCAATTAAAGTTACTTCAAAGAATATGAAATTACAACTATATAATAAAGGAAATTCCATATTGTCATTTGTCCAAAAGCTAAATTTTACCACATTACAATAATTTTCCCCTAGTCATATGTTTAAGAATAATTACCAAATATCCCAATTTAATGGTATTCATAACATAGATCATATTCCAAATTAGAAATATATATAATAATATAATATAATTACATGAATATACATTCTTCGAATATACACCATATAATTATATCAAATTTAAAATATACATACTAAAATGAATATTTAATTTTCAATAAAAAAATTTTACATACTAAAAATGAAGATTTACTTTCCAAAAAATAAAATCTACATGCTAAATGGAGATTTAATTTTCAATAACTAACATTTAAAAAATTACACAATATAATATTCTAAACAAAGCATAACAATGCTTTATATATAAATATATTTATATATATATATATATATATATATATATTTATTATTTTATATTTTATATATTTTTTTTAAACTTGAAAAAAATTAAATATTAAAAATAAAAAAGGCTAACCGCAAGGTAGCCTCCTACCATATGTTAGCAAGTGCTACCCTATGGTAGCACTGCTACCATATGGCAGCAATGACTACCTTAAGGTAGCGCTGCTACCATATGGTAGTAGTGGCTACGTTACGGTAGCACTGTTACCGTAGGTAGAAGTCACTACCTTGGGGTAGCATCTACTGCCGTGGGGTAGGAGGCTCCGCCTCCCCCAAAGTAATTAAGAAAAAAATTGATTTTAAAAAAAAACTATTTGCAATAGCACAAACTGAATTTTCAATTGCATTTTTCCAATTTAATTTAATTTATGATTAAATTTAATACCAAAAGTAAATTAAATTATTCTACAACTAAATACACAAAGATATATAAAATTTAATAAAAAATTATATTAAATAACAGAGCTAATTTAAATCTCTGGCTTGATCTCTGAGACAATACAGAGAGGAGAAAACCCAAATCCAGACAATCTCATTCGAAAACAAAACTAAAATAGATGGAAACTAAATATTCTGGCAAACCCAATTTTCTCCCAAATTTGAAAACTTTCATGCACAGGGAATTTTGGCAAAAATTTTCCAGCATAACTTTCCCCAAATTTCTCAAATTTAATCTACCATAACAAAGGAAATAAATTCTTTTCATAAACCAAAAATATAACCATAATAGATTTTAGCTGAGAACATGAAATGAAAAGGAATGTTCTGGAGTTGCATTTTATTTTTAAAACCAAATGGACTGAAATCTTCAATAACTTCATAACCAATACTCCAACAGTACTACACACATTTAATCATCTATTTTAATTGTATTTTTGAAAACAAACAACATTCAGAAGAAGGGAAGAAATAAATGGATTTTCTTAAAACAACAAGAAGAGGTTGTCCAACCTATAGAGCTCTCTAGGAAGAAATTTGTTGGAGAGCTTCTATCCTACAAGAAGCTTCCAACCTAAACTCGGAACCTCCTTCCCAAGAAATCTCCAAAATCTTGGCCTTCTCAAGGAACATGCATTCTAGAAATCTCAAGACAATTTCTTTCACACACAGCCACCTCCTTCCCATGAATTCTCGAAATGAAAAATAAAGATTTTAATTAACCTAAAAATTTTAGGTTCCCCAAAAATATTTTCCTCTCTCCCAAAATAATAATAATCCCCTTTCAAATAGAAAATCATTTCAATTTATTTTCTAATTTTCCAAAAAGGCAAGTAAAAATGCATTATTCTAAAAACAACACTTTCCCTTTTCTTTTATTCTTTTCTCATGCCCAATTAAATAACTTTCTAAAAACAATATTTAGGAAAGTAATTGAACTTATTTTATTTATTTCTAATTTATTTTTAAAAACAATATAGAGTACAATAAATACATTTAATTTTATTTATTTACCCCTAATGTTTAAATAAAACTATATTTCTAGCTTAATGCAAATTGCTACTTGATTTAAGCACTTTATTTAATTAATGAAATTCATCGTCGCTAAAGCATTTATACTTCATAAATTAAATATGCTAACTATAACGTGACGTCATGAACTCAAATAATTAAATCACATCTACTAGGGCACACAAACTGAGAAAACCCAAACAAGGACTCTGAAAAAATCAGACCAACCAACTCGACGATTGAACAAAATAGAAGGAACGACTAGCTAACAACATTCATAGAGTGTAACTGAGCTATGATTAGGGTCAACCACTGCCTCCTCCACTCCCATCATAACAAATAAGACACGCTCAGACCTGTGTAGTTAGGTGGAGACGATACCCCGTACCTACCCGGTACTTGTACCTGTAATGACATACATCATCAAACCACATATGCATATATACAAATATATAATACATGGCATGCACACCGATGAAGGAGAATCGTGACGTTCCTTGTCTCACCGGAGTGAGTGAATAAAAATCATCACCTCACATCCAATACACTCGCAGACATGCAACATATAATTACACATTGCATAGATAAAGTAAAGTGTCTGTACATAACACTAATCCATAAATTATCACCATTCACATGTACTAAAATACTAAAAATACAGTATGCATCTCATATTCAGATAAAGCATAAAATAAAGTCATATAAGTCTGAATAACACATAATGGTAATTTCTCCATTGAATGTAAACAATAATAAAATAAGAGTCTAATGAGTTAAATTGAGGAGGGGTACTACAGAATTGGTAAGATCATGTGTAAAATTTCCTATATTATAGATGGAGAATTCTCATTAACTAGAGGCTAGTTCTAGATTTGCTACCATTTTCTCCAAAGACCATCAAATGAAGAACACATATTTAAAAATATTAGATGTGAATCAATTCATTTATATTATCCAATGAAAAAAAAATTATATATCAATAAATCTCTAGTAAATTTGAACTAGAGAAACTATAATTGTGATTAGTAATAATCAATGGATAAGGAAAGGATATGGTTGAATGTTGCAACATTATATTTTTAGAATTTGTGTAGGTAATGTTTGAGGTCAGAAGAGTCCATTAAAGCTATGGTCCTTCAGGACTAGTAGGGTGTATAATTGTGACAGGCTGAAGAAAACAAGTGTACCATACTTGGACCTACATTGGACTTGTAACCAAGTGGGCTAGAGATCATGGTTAGAGCATCCCAACAAAATCATGGGATTTCATAGGTTCAATACAGAACAGTGAATATTAATGACAAAATTTGGATATTGTGTATGTTGAAACTATTAATGGTAGGAATTAAGGGGGAGTGTTTGAAGAAAGTAATTTCTCTCACGTTTCCTCCACATAGGCAGTCGGTTGAAACTGAACTGCAAAGTCCATTCTCAGGTTTCCTAAAAGTCTACTATGCTATCCTCCACATCTTAAACTTGTTGTCCATGTCTTCCTTGTTGGATTGTAGTGTTCTATATCTATTTCATCTTCTAGGTCTTAGTTCTAGTTAAATCCTCTATAAAGAGGCAATTTTTTTAGTATGATTTCAATAATCAATAAAATTTATTCATTATCTCTTGTATATAGTTGTTATTTTTATTTTTCTTATAAATAAATTAAAATAGACCATTAAGTTTGTGTTGTTGTGTGACTGTAATAGGTGCAACAAAAAAATAGCTTTTTCTCACAAACATGCGTAATAGTCTCTCATAATCTTGGGCCCTCCCATGAAGGAGTTATTCCCAGACTAGCTCTCATACCATATTGTTGTGCAAAACCTTTTGTTACTAATCTAGCCTTATGCTTATCAATTTCACCTTGTGCATTAAATTTGGTTTTATAAACCCATTTGACACCAATACAATCCTTAGCTTCAAATAAATCAACTATATCACATGTTTGATTCCTCTCAATAGAATCAATTTCTTTATTTATAGCGTTTATCCAAAGCTCCTCCTTAACTACTTCAAAACACATAGAATCATGAGAGAATAAAGAAAAATTTGAGCATAAATCCAAATTTTCTTCTCATTGATCATTATTTCTTTCAAACTTCTCATTTTCTTACCTTTTAATGAGGCAAGTGTAGGATTTGACTCATTATTTACATCTGGACTATGATGCTTTGCATAGTAGACTCTTAGAAATGTAAGAATGAACTTGCAGTTTAGTTTCAACTCACTACCTATGTGGAGCAAACGTGGGAGAAATTACTTTCTTCCAACACTCCCCCTTAATTTCTACCGTTAATAGTTTGGACATCAACAATATCCAATTTTTTTCTTTAATATTCAAAGTTCTTTATTGAACCTAGGAACTCCCATGATTTTATTGGGATGCTCTAACCATGAGCTCTAATACCAACTTCAAGCAAAATAAAACTAAAAGTATATAAAATAGGTAAAGAATTTTTTTGATTGATTATTGAAATCATAGAGAAAACATTGCCTCTTTATAGAGGATTTAAATAGAACTAAGACTTAGAAGACCAAATAGAGATAGAACACTATAATCCAACAAAATGAAGACATGGACAAGAATTTTATGATGTGGAGGACAACATAGTAGACTTTTAGGAAGCGTGAGAATGAACTTGTAGTTCAATTTCAATTGTCTACCTATGTGGAGGAAACCTAGGATAAATTACTTTCTTACAACATTTCGGACTGCTTCTAGTACTATTCTATAAAAGGATTAGCCAAGTAGCTTGATAAAGGCCACTATCTCAAGCATTGGAGTGCACACGTCCATAAAAATGAATCATGACTCTTCCACTCTTAGTAGTAAGGTAATGCTAACTACTAAGTGAGTTGTAACACCAACAAAATTTAAAAATCACTAAATCGTCAAAATAAATTGCATTGTGTTTTTCTTTACACAAGTCCTTGAGACGCATTCTCTAACTATCATATGTAATCATGGATTTGTCTTTTATTCATGTGACTACTTTCTTTGAATATTATTTGAATATTTATTGTGAGGTTTTCTTTGTCAAGAGAACTCCTTTCATTTTTTTAATACATAAAGCAATATCATTGGAATTTCCCCAACCTCATGGGACCTAATCTTTCACCATAATGATTTAAAAGGAGACATAAATCTTTTTTCTATTTCTTGTGAAATTGTTAGTTTAACCTTTTGAATGGTTATGGAGCATCATCTTTGATTTTCAACCCCTTTTAGTATTGACTTTAATTGAATGACCTATTTTGCAGGCCCATTGCCATGTCGGCTCTTTCGCTAGCCAATGGTGCATTTATTTAACAAAACAATTATTGACAATATTTGAAATGTCCTGGGCCATTGGGGCAAGGATAAATTGGTGGAGGTTGTGGTTCATTTCCTTGTCGATATGCCATATTTCAATTTGACTGTGCTCATTTTCATTATTTTTGCATTAGATTTTTTTATGGTTAATACACAACATTAATGGAAGCTTTCAAAAGGTCTTATTGGGCCCACACTTGGCACATCAATTCCTATAAAATGGTGTAACTTTCAACTATTGAGAAGCTTTGGCTGGTACATTGACAAGGGGCCAATGGTTCTAAATATTATAAATGTTTTGAACATGTCATGGACTAGACTGCTATGTCACATTAACATCCTCGAATGGGACGTCAATAATTACTAACAACATCATGGTCTCCTATATGTTGCACAATCTGTTGATACAAAGTCTTAGCTTGATTTTATGATGATGCATCCCTCTAAATTTTGACACAATTTTATTTGCTCCCACATTGATGGTGTTCCTCTATTTTCATCATATGTTAGGTAGGTTATAAAAACCATATGGTTTTCTCTTCATTACACTTAAAACAAAGATTCAAAATAGACACAATAATATCAATGACTCTGAAATAAGTTTATACATATTGAACCTGAAAATATTATTCCTTTTCATTCAAAATTCATTCTCAAAATATTAAATGAAAACTTTACTACCACCTTCTGATCTGAACATAAAAGAACTTGCACCCATGCACTTTATACACTTTTAGCTCGTACCAAACATAAACTCCAACTTGATTTTACCTTTGCCTTTCGCAACTATAAAGTCAGAAAAGTTTGTTACAAATTCACTACCATGACTAAACCTGCCATTGTCATTGAATATTGTACTAACTACAAAACTGCCACTGTTCTCGTTGAAAACAAAGTAAAACTATCTATGGCTTTTCGTGGACCGCACCCTTGGAAATGAATTGTATAGAAAACTACGTACAACATAATACTACAAGTCTACAATACTACCGAATCAGACTATCAATGTATAATGAAGCTAAATTAATCGAATAAAAAACAAAAGCCTTATGAAAATGAAATGCTATTTTAAGCTGTACCTTGGAAATCATAGATTAAGGATTTTACAAGGTTTTAAGAATGTAAAGCTGGTCAAACAATTATTCTATATATTATGGATGAGGTCTTTATTTATTCTATATGATTTGTATAGAAAAGCATAAAAAGGAATGCTTTAAGGATCTTCTCTCCTTTTTGTAACAAGATATCTAATATTACTTATGAACCATTTGTACACTTGGTACTATTAGTAAATACCTCCTATAGCATGATTTTGTTACAAATTTTATCTTTGGATATTTTTCTATTTTTTTTAACAACCATTCACATTTCATGAAAAAATTCAAGATATTTATTGTGTTCACTTTTTTATATTTGTGATAGGAAAAATATTAATATGAAATGCTCCAACACATATACAGTGTTATCTCAATAGTTATACATATAAGAATAACATTTTTCACTATGACAACAATACTTGTTTAAATGAGCATTTTATTTTATATATGGAACACGTATAGTGGATAGTTATAATATTTTATTTTATAACAAAACTTATTTATTTCACTTTTTAATTAATGTATTTATAATTTTTTATATAACATTCATAGGTTCTTCTGTATCAAGTATGGATTCATCTTAGACCAACATTTAATTATTATTTTATTTAGATTTAACTTAATTATTTATAATATATCTAGTATAAATATATAATAAGATAAAATATTATAAACACATACACAATAACAACAATTGAACTCTGCATAGTCTCCTTGGATCAAAAACATGTGTGATAAAAACACTTCAGAGTAACACTCTAAGAAGACTACAAGTACTCATTCTCATTGAATATTACAGTAAGTAGAAAAGTAAAATTGTACTTGTTTAAAATACTATTGATGTCTTTTCATGGACCACACCCTTCACAATTAAGGATATACCTCAATTGATTGCATGGTCAAATGTTCTCTTTGACATGGACATTGCTATGCAAGGATTGATGTCAGAAGAGTGCTAGGAAGTTAGTAGCTAGATCATGTTAAGAATTAATTTAATTTAAGTGTCAATACATATTTTTCAAATGTCTCTTCAAATTTCAATTGATTTTAATTAGTGATTTTTCTAAGCTTCCTTACAAAAAGGAAATATAAATATAACTTTCAAATACTTGCCAATGATTTCTATTATTTTGGATTGTTTATATAATTATCATTTTAACATTATTTATAAGAGGGTTCTTGAGAAGATCACATTAGAATCTAATATGAACCATCTATTCTAATTTTATATTTTTGAGATTTTGGAATCACTTTCATATTCCACACATGATAATTTTATAAGAGATCCTGTTACCTAACACTAGTATGATCTTACTCTTTCACTCTTAGCAATGAATTCTATCTTTGCTTTCTTAACAACTAATTTTGAGTCTCCAAGTATTTGGAACCATTTAATTTTTGAATATTTCACTAGGAGGATACTGTGGATGAGGGCTTTCTTTTATGCTTCATTATTTGTGTAAAAGACAAAATGAAAAATAGGTTATTTTAAGGATCTTGTCTCTTTTTTATAACAAGATATATACTCGTACTTCTAAATCATATGAGCACTTGGTACTACTAGAGGATACCTATAGCATGAAGTTGTTACAAACCATGTATTTAGACATTTTTTAATATTGTTTTAAAATTGTTCACATTTCAAGTGAAAATACAATGTATTTATAAGGGCCATTTTTTATATTCGTGATGGAATAAAATATTAATATCAAATAATCAAATGCATGCATTGCTACATTACTAGTTGTACACATATGAATACATATTTTCACTATGACAACAATACTACTTTACATGAGCATTTTAGTTAATAAATGACACACTTATATTTGATAATGATAATATTTTACTTAAAGTAAAAAATTATTTATTTCACTTCTTAATGAATGTATTTATCTTTTTCATATAACATTCATGGATTCTTATGTCTTCAAATATAGATTCATCTTAGATCATTTAATTAATTTTTTTCTTATATTTTGAATAATTATTTACAATATATAATATAAATGTATAATAAAACTAGATATTATGAAGAGAAATACTATAATAAAAACACTTCTGAGAAACTCACTAACATGACTGCAGCTGCCCATTGTCATTGAATATTGCGTTTAAGTCGAAAACTATCCGTGTACTTGTTTAAAATATTGTGTATGGTTTTTCGTGCCCCGCACTCTTCGCAATGAAAAATATGATCAGTTGATTGCGTGGTCAAATACTTCTCCTTGACATGGACGTCGTTACGCAAGGGCCAACGTCAGAAGAATGAATACGTAAGTGCCTACGCCACCATAATTCCACCGTTGAATCACCGCCAAAGTTGCCGACTTTATTTTTGTTATATATATGCACGCTCTAATGCCAAAACATAAACACCAAGCAAACATTACTTGTCTGAAGATTGTGTTGCGTGTGATTTGACATGGAACAAGTGAAAGTGCTCAGCACATGGTTCAGTCCATTCGGCCGGCGAATCTTGATTGCCCTTGAAGAGATTGGCGTGAAATATGAATACCAAGAAGAGGACCTGTCGAATAAGAGTGAACTCCTCCTGCAAATGAATCCCGTGCACAAGAAAATACCTGTCCTCGTTCACAATGACCAGCCAATATGCGAGTCTCTTATCATTCTTCAGTACATTGACGAGACATGGGACTCCAAGCAGGTTTCGCCATTTGATCGTGCCCTTGCCCGCTTCTGGGCCGACTTCGCTGATAAGCAGGTAACGGTTTGACAGTTCTAGTTGGCATAAGGATTTTATTAGATAAGCACATTTTCAAGTAGCTGGAGACTGAAAAGGTATAATATATACGTTTTATGGTTTTGCAGTTTTTTGACGCGGGGTTTCGTATAGTGAAATCGAAAGATGAGGCTCAAGAGCAGGCCAAGCGTGAGATGCTGGAGAACCTGCAATTTCTAGAAGGCGCATTGAAAGAAATGTCAGTAAGTGGATCTCTGCCCTTCTTCGGAGGGAAGGATTTCGGGTTCCTGGATATTGTCTTAGCCCCCTATGTGTCCTGGTTCCATATTTTTGAAACTATTGGAAATTTCAAGATACCGTTTGAAACAGAATATCCATTACTTGATGCATGGGGTAAGAGATGTATGGAGAGGGAGAGCGTCAAAAAAATCCTTCCCTCCTCTGACCGGCTTCTGGAGAGGGTTTTCCAAATTAGGAAGAAATTTGTGGTAGATTAAAATGCAAGTGATTTATTCCCAATAGGCTGTATTTGTTAAGTTGTTTACTTTAAGAAACTATCTTCTGCAAGACCGTGGCATTCTTGAATTTACTGTTGAACTCTTAGATTATAGAATCTCTTCCCAACATCAATAAAAAATGATACTATTTTCAATAAGATATATTTGTACTTAATCGTCAATGAGATTTGTTTTATGCCTTCTGTAAATGTTTATGTGATTCTATGTGACTACAATAATGATAATAAACTCGGTATTCTTCGTTCTGGACATTTGGTTTCCTTTTCTTGCAGTTTACTTTTTTTCTCTTCAAATCTACGATTAAATGATTCAAACCATGCAGTTACATGAAGGGAACCACTCTTTTGGAGATTCAACTTATCTGTTTATTAGTCTATGACACTCTAAAAGCAAATAAATCTGCTCATAACTAACGTTACACATTATATATCATTTAAATTAAAATCGATTTCGTCGCTCTTCCCAAATAAACATGTAGATATGCCAATGGACTGTACTGAGAGGAAAGGAAAAAAAACATACGGAAGGTTAATGATTAAAGCGTTAATGTGGTTACTTTTTCTAATATTAGGAATAACTAGTAATTGCACTTTGGTGCGCAATGGGTATGTCGAAGAGGTGTGAGAACTTAATTACTGAAAAATTTGGTCTGCTTTTTACACACATTTGTGTAGTACATGAGGTCAATTGGTAGGCAATTTAGAAAATGTTGTTTTTGTAACAAAGGTCTCAATGGAGAAGTAATAGCTTCAAAACAACTACTCATCCACTTACAATGATCCAAACATGTTTGAAACAAAACCTATGAATAAGGAAGATAATTAGGCTCTATCACCAATGGCCTCATATTATGCTTGCACTAGGATGAGAGGGAGAGAGAGGGAGGAAGTCTGAGAGAGATAGAGAGGAAGATAGACATAGAACTGGATGAGATGGATATAGAGAGAGAAAAACAAAGATAGGGAGAGATAGGGAGTTAGAGGAAGAGTGACATGGATAGTAAGAGTTAGAGAGTGAAGGAATGAGAATAAGATAAAGATGAATAGAGCATGAGAGAGAATGAATATGAGAGAGAGATGTAGAGATAATGAGATATAGACAGAGAGGGTGAGGGAGAGGTGGGGAGATAGATATAGAGTGGGAAAGAGTGAGAAGGTGACAAAAAGAACTAATAGAGAGAGTTATATAGAGAGGGAGAGCGATACAGATACAGATGGAAATAAAGAGAGGAAAGGAGAAACAAGGAGTGTGTGTATATAAAAGAAAGATAGAAAGATAGAGATACAGTTAAAGATAGAGATCGAGATAGAGATAGATGTACATAAATAGATAGAGAGGGAGGGCGATGGTGTAAGTGAAATAGAGAGAGAAGAGAGGAGTAGTAGAGAGGTATAGAAAGAGAAGGGAGTGTGATAGGTAGAGGGAGGGAGAGAGAGAGAGAGAGAGAGAGAGAGAGAGAGAGAGAGAGAGAGAGAGAGAGAGAGAGAGAGAGAGAGAAAGAGAGAGAGAGAGAGAGAACTTTGGAATTATAGAGGGGTGAGAGGGAGATAAATATAAAGGACAATGATGAATGAAGAAAGGAAGAGGGAGATGGAGAAACATAGAGTCTAAAAGACAAGGAGATTGAGAGAGGAAGATGGAGAAGGTGAATTTTAGATATAAATAAGGAGATAATGAGATAGGGGGAGATGGAGAGGTAGAAAGATAAAGATATAGGAAGTGATATATAGATATAGATATATAGAGAGAGACAAGTAATAGAGAGAAAGAGAGAGAGGACATGTATGATATTATTACATATGTTGGCCATAGTGCTATACATGGTGACTAGGAGCACCAAGAGGGTTTCAAATAGCTTTAGATTTAACATATGTGTCTATAGATCAACCAATGTGCCATTAATTTCATAGAGGAATGGAACACAAAATTACCCATTGAATTGGCATCAAATAATTTTCAAGAAACTTAAAAAAATCATAAATGATGGGTAACAAGAAAATGAGAGTAGCTTTCAAAAGCTGTAAATGTTGGATAATAAAAAAATGAGATCTTTGTGCACCATGACAATGTATAGGACCTTTGGGAGCTCAGGTTTTTGAGTTACAAAGACATTGCTTTCTAAAGTCCACAAGGAAGTTGTTGTTCATAAAGATGAAATAATTAAAATCTCCCTGCAAAATATCCCCAAATATTCATTTCATCTTTTTAATTGCATTGAAAAGTATTTGACAAGTCCTAAGACTCATTTTCCTTGCTTTGATATCCTATTGTCTAAATATTAAGTTAAAAAAATCTATTTTGATGATGTGTAAATTTCCTAAGCCACTTGTGTGAAATGAGGTAATCAATACCAAACATCTATCTTTAGCTCCCACATCCATATAATTCTATTGTTTGTATTTCAATAACTTTATGTATTCATGGGATGTGTAGTATAGTCCTACTCTCCCACAATGTCTCTCGCGCAGGCAATTTTGAAAAACCCTCGCAACGACTCCCTTGCAGCGCTAGACCCTATGTTGGGTGCTACTTTTGTTGTTGTCATGGTCATGGGTAGTTGCAGTGCTACTGTGGACATACCTAGTGGTGGATCTTTGTGGCCCTCAACTTCGTTGGACTCTCTCTCGGCATCCCCTGCTGGCAGCCCTGCCTCCTCCCTGGTGGGTGATGTGGATGCTTCGTCTCAACCCTCTGCCTCTATCGTTGGTGGTCTGCAAGGTGCTAGTCTCCCTCCTCTTGTGATTGTTGATAGAGGCTCTCTTCCATCTTCACCCACGCCTTCTACGCGGGGGTTTTGGGTTGGGTCCCCCACAGATGGTGTCTCTGACCCAGTTTTGGATTTGGAGGCACTTGTTGCAGCTATGGGTGATGCTTAGGGTGAAGATGCTATGCCTAGACCCTTTGTTGGAAAGTGTAGCTTTGCCCGTGTGACTAAATCTGTTGCCTAGCCTTCTAAGGGAGTTCATCCTCTTCCTTGTGCCAAAACCTCTCCTGTTGTGGTCTATGGCTGAGAGGTTATGGAGAATGTTGACTTCTATCAATGCGACGCTCTGTTCTACAGATTTACTAGGTTTTGGCCTTCCCTCCTGAACCTTCATCGCTAGGTGAGTGATTCTTGGAAGCCCCTTGTTTCTTATGGCATTAAGCTTTTCCCTTGTGCTAAGGGGTTTTTTGTTGCCTCCTTTACCTCTACTCATGAGCATGATTTGATTTTGGGTACGCTTTGGACTTGGGGGGATCACTCCCTCTCTATCAAGCCCTGGAGTCCTTCCTTCAACCCCCTTACAAAATCCCTCTTTGTTCATCCAGTTTGGGTCTGTCTCCCCAATCTCCCCCTCCATTTCTAGGAACATTCTTGTTTTAAGGCCATTGGTAACTCCATTGGAAGCTTCTTGAAGGTTGATGATGCCACATTCTCCAAGGGTCATTCTACCTTTGCTCGCCTTTTAATTGATGTTGACATATCTTTGGCCCTCCCTAGGGATGTGGTTCTTATGGTTGGAGATAGGCCTTGGACCCAACTGCTGGATTATGAGGGCCTCCCTTTTTGCTGTCAAAGGTGCTTCTCAATGGGTCACCTTGCTTCTGACTATTCTCTCTCTCTCTCGTCACAAAGGTGCTACTACTTGGTGGAAAGATGTTGCGGAAGACCACTTGATGATTAATGCTTCAGGTTCTGTTTCGGTTGACTCATCTCATGACGAGGTGCCCCTTACTACTGATGAAGGCCTGGTTGATGTTACTATTGTTGCAGACCCTTCCCCCTTGGTTCCTGCACCTGTTGCTCTTGCTCCTCACCTTCACTCTACTCCTGGTGTTTGTTCTCTTGCTACTGCTCCGCTTTAATAGCCTATTGCTGGTCTACATTAGTAGTCTGGCAGTGACCCTGCAGGGTCTTCCCCGCTTGATTCTTCTTTGAAATTTCCTAATGATAGTGTTGCCTAGATGGTTGTTTGTCATATGTGGAAAGGAAAATATAACCCCCTTTCCCAAGCCACCCTGGTCAAGTTCTGAGTTTTTCTCCCCCCTCTTGATTTGGGTTGGGTTGTTGATGGTTGACAGGTCAGTTTGGCCTGTCCGACTTTGTTCTTTTGGGATTTGCTCCCCTACTTGGTGTTTTTAATTTTGATAGCATTTGGCTTTGTAAAGGGTCAGTGCCCTCTTTAACGTTGCTTTTTTAATTAAAATCATTATGTATTCATAGGGCAGAAGATCGCAACATAGTGGTGGATATGAACTATTGAAATACAAGGTTCTTGTTTTTGAGTCCCTACCCTTTCCATTTGATAGAAGGAATTGTGCACTAAGATCCCCGCGGTAGATGGCAGAGACAGTAGAGAAAAAGGGTCATGATGGATAGAAGGAGCAGGTGATGATGCAGTAGACGGTTGGACTGATAATAGGGTGGCGTGAAGGTGGTGAGGAGGTGATAGCGGTGAAAGGAGGGAAGAGGAGGGGAGCAAGGAAGGTTGGAGTTAGCAGGAAAGGAAATGGTGATGGTGGCCGATGAGGAAGGTATCCTTGATAGCAGAAGTTCAGTGGTGGAGTGATAAGGAGGGAAAAAGTAGGACAAGAGTCATTGGTTTGATGTTGGTGGTGATAGGTAGTCGACAGAAGTGTAGTGTGTCTACTAGCTCAAAGGATAGGAAGATGGTGAGTAGAGAGGAGAAGACAAGAGATAGGAGGAGAGGAGACATATAGGAGGTTGGAGGGAGAAGGGTGGATAGAAGAGGAAGGGAGACAATGGGGTGAGGTGGAATTGGAGGATTAGAAATTAGGAAGAGAAATAGAGTTAGACGACAAGGAAGAGAAGAGACGTGAGGAGGAGAGATAGAGTTATAAGAGAGGAGAAGAGAAGGTGGAGGAGGAGAGGTGGCCTTGGAAAGGTAGGGTGGCGAGAATAAAGGAGGCCGGGGGAGTAGAGGTGGAGACTGAAGTGGAGAGAGTAGGGAGTGCATTGGTGATGGAGGAGGAGTGTTAGGTTCGGGGAAGATGCCCCCTTGTGGCCTCTCTTGGTGTAGGTTAGGCTAAAAATCCCTACGATTTAATTATAAAAAAAATAAAAAAATAATGTATTCTTGAAATATGGCAATTTTAAAATAAGATTGGCTTACTAAAAGTTACCTCACAGAGTAGGATTAAAAATGAATTATATTTTAAATTTAGTTATATTTTTATATCAGTAAGGATGACATGAAATATTCATTTACAAAACATGTAAATATAGGTTCATTTACTTCATAAAGGGATTTTCTTATAAAAAATATCAATCCCTCCTTTATAAGAGAGTGGTATAAGTAGCCTAAGATGGTTATAAAACAATCACCTTGGTGTTTCATGAACATAAATATTTCTCGATTTATTTTAAGAAAAAAAATAATATTACATTATTATGTTTATCAAAAGGAAGTATAAAATATAACTTCATAATCATTTAATACTTTGACAACATTTATTTTCTATATACTTTCCTTGATAAAATGTGTATGAAAGAATAGAGTATAATTTATAAAGAATGACAGAACACAGAATTTTTTTATTTTTTATTTTGGATTGAATATAAGATAAATGTCAATACATATCACCTGGCTCAAAAAAACTGAAATGTCACGGAGGCCCGAATCCATCACATGGACTGTCACTACAAGTACATAGCATAAGTATTACAAAATTATCTCACAATGATGCAGAAAATGTTACAAACAGAAATGACATCAGGTGAGTTCTATTTCACCCTCCAGAAGACTGTTCTTCCCAACCAGAAGAACCCAAGCAACCTAGCCATTGACCCCAGCATTCCAGACCTATACTCTTCCTTGTGTAATTTTCTCAATTTGAGGGTTGACCATTATTGATTTGATCTAATCTTCTTCCTTTTTAAACGCATCCAACTTGTCTTACCTCTATTCCAGGATCTTCACAAACCAATGCAAGGCTTTCTCAAATGGGGACTTATCACTGTCCAGCCTATCCCATGTGAAGCCATGTGATAACTCTTTGGTGTAAAATATGGTAGAGCCATCCTCAATCCACTACTGGACTTATCTTCATCCAACCTAATGACCACTATGACCTACAGAGAAATCAGATGCACAATGAGTCTCCTCATAGACTCAGTAAGGTTCCTACATCTGCCATTAAAAACATCATCATTGCGAAATTTCCAAATAAGCCATAGAATTTCAAGAGAGAGAATAGACCAAAAAAGACTAGCTATACCCTTGCAGCTCTTAATATGACCTAGGACAGCCTCCTCGTAAGAGATAGACAACATATCAAAAACATAGAAAATATATTTTTAAATAAGATATATTTAATAAAATAATTATAAAAATATTTGATAAGTAAAGTTAATCGTCAAATTTAGATTAAATCTTCTTCATCTAATGACTATGTAAACACTGCTTATGAAAAGTTGAAAACATCTTGTTCTTTCTCCCATTTTCTTCTTTAATGTTTGTGATTAATAGATAAAATAGATTTTAAAATATGTTTGGAATAGTTAATGAGAATCAATAGGCTATCTCATTGATTAGGAATGCAGGGTATGTTTTGATACCAATTATGGACTATATTTGATTGTGAGCCATGCTTACAAATCTTAGGAATGTAGGATGAGGTTTAGTGTACCAATTATGGAGAACATCTTATCATATGATCTACACTTACCAAATTTTAAGACAATGGAACATAGTGTATAGTACCAATTCAAATATATTTCGCATTTAAAAATATAAGAGTGTGACAAATTTTTTAAAATAATAATGATGTGTTATATTTGACCATTTTCCATGTTAACAACACTTAATATGTTACTGATTACAATATGCCTCTTATGCATTCATTTGAATAACATTGAAAATTACAAATTTTAAGCATGTGAAGTGAACTGTTGTACACCAATTATGGGTTAGATTCGACTCTAATGAATGGTTATAAATGTAAAGGATGTGAGGTAAATTATAAGCTATATTTGACCATGTTTGATGTTAACAAACCTTTAATATGTCAAGTGAGTTGCACTATGCCTATTATGCATTACATTTGACTATGATCAACAATTACAAATTTTACACGTGAAGTGGATTGTCATGTGCCAAACATGGGCTACATTTACATGTAATCCATTTTTACAAATACTAATTTAAATATTAGGTTAGCTCTAGTCTATCAACAACATGCAACACATTTAAAAAATATAGCTATATTTTAATGCGGAGTTAAAAAATATTAAATTTATTAGATATTTATTATCTATAGGTATTTTTTATTAAATATAAATATATTATATTATAAAATGTATTACAATTATTTATTGTTATATAAAATTTAAAAAAATATATTGTTAAAATAACATTATATAATTATATCTTTATAATATATATTTAACTATATATTTATTTTATGTATTAAAATTTTTATTTTATTTATTTTATATTTTACATAATGTAAATTATTAAAAATAAAAAATTATTTTTAATAAATATATTATGATATATAATTAATATATATGGTAACAACTAAGTACACTACACCTAATTTATTAATTTTTTTTTTTTTTTTTAATGGCAAGCACCTTTTGACTGGAGCTATGAACTAGTGAGATCACATGGGAGGACCTCATATCCATGTCATGATCCAAGGCATCCTCAATGAAGTACCCGTACGACTTGAGAGCACCAGCTGTCATTTCCATTAGCCAACAAACAGAGAAAAACCATCAATCGAGCCGCTGATAGTGAGAGTCGACATCAAACTTTACCCTACATCTGTGCTATGCCTTCCTCACGATACGCACTACTAGATTGGTTTGTCTACACTAGCGGGGCGGAGCATATTTTTTCCCGTGATGGGGGACCTATGGATAGTCATAGTCAGCAAGGGGTGGGATAAACCTCCACCTCACTATATTGCCCAACTTGGATGGCACAATGTGAGGCTCGGGGGTTTCAACCCCAAGACCTCCACCCGGAGGTGCACAACCTACAACTGCTGTGATATTGGGACAACCCCTACACCTAAGTTATTAATTATACACCATGATAATTAAGTTTTTTCTTTTATAGAAGTTACCTAAAGAAACCATGTGAAATGAATGGAGGGGGAGGCTTACAATAATTACATTGGTGGTTTTTACTTATATAAATTTTTCATTCAACAAGCCATGTATAAATTTATATATAATTCTATGATGTTTGAATATTTTTAAATCGCATTTTCCTTTGTCGTATTATTTTGCACTTCCTTTTTAATGTATATTATATCTTTTTCAAAACTATTTTTAATCTTCCTATAGTAGTGTTTGACAAAAAAGAAATCAGCAACGAAAATGAGCAGCAACATAAAGAAAGGTTACAGGAGAAGTGGATGAAATGGTAATTGACAAAAAATAAATCAACAATGAAAATGAGACCAAAGAGGAAGAAATGGATGTTGATAATCTCCTGGGGAAGTCGTTGATGTATCAGGAGAAGTGCATCCGATTTTTTTTTAGGAAATTAATATTCAGAAACAGGGGATTAAGGATCTCATTGCCACTTTCACTGAGATTCTAGCTCTATATAAGACTGACGAACTCCTAAAGTTGTCCCAACAAATTGTGAAAGATATTAAGGTTATGAAGACTGAACATGAGGCTAAAATCGACAGACTGGAGAATGAAATACAAAAACTGAAGAGTAAACTAAAGGGTTTGGTGCAGGTTAGCAAGGAAGCTATGCGTAGCAGTGTCGAGGGTCTCAAAAGAGTCAATGAGGAAATTGCCATGCAAAAAGAGAAGATGACCAGGTATAGGCATCTATGGGACCGTGTACCAGGACCAAGAGCATATATCAGGTAACTGGTAGTTTGAGGTTTATTATGGAGGAACTCCAGGAGATTAATAATAAAGAGATCCAGAAGAATGTTGAGCTTATGAAAGCTCTTTGTTATTTTGTTTTGTTTTGTTGGTGCATCTTGAATAGGTTTGTTTTTTGTGGTTTTTTGTTTTGGGGTGAATCCCCTATTCCTGTAGCTGGTTAGTAGCTGGTTAGAATTTGGTTTCTTTGTTTGATTTTTGTTGGATTTGGGTTTCAGGTCCTTGTAAAACCTATTTATCTTAATCAAAAACATAAAGCAAGGTAACCGAATGCACTGCGTTCGACAAGAAAAAACACTATGAACGAAAAAGATTTTGACAGGAAAATTATAAGCAAAAAAAAAAAATGATGAGAATAAAGTGGAAGATGATCGAATGGTTGTAAATGTTTCAATCGTCTTGCACGCCTCTCCTTGAATATGGATTGTTGATCTTGAAAGTCAGTTGATCAAGTTCAAATATGGAACTCCTTCAGCATAAATATGCATTTAAACCAATAATCTTGCTGATCTTTCAACCTTACAAAGAAAAATCAATATTCAATTTTTAGATTGTGCATTCATGTATAATATCATATTAAGATTATCATTCAATTGAAATTAAGATATATAAATTTTAAGATTATCATTCAATCAAAATTAAGATATATTTAATAATTTTTTTAATATTTTGAAACATAAATATTTTTAATTATATAGATGATTATTCTAATTATACAATTTGTTCTATTAAAAGTTGATTGGTGTAACATGTTGTAATTAGAATTTTTAAATGTATAATTAGCATAAATTATACATATAAAGTAGATATAATTTCTAGATAGTTACAAACTAGTGTAAATTAGATAAATTAGGCTCCAATTCAAACATTGAAGCATAGTTATTCCCCATTATACATAATTTATTCACTTACATAGTTGGTTGTGATTGATAGAATTGAATTGTCTCATTTTTGTTACCATCTTCTCAAATAACTTCTAATTTTATTTTACTTTTTGACCAAAAAGATATAAATTTTAATATTAACTTAGTATCCAAATAATATGAAAAGATGATAAAAAAATAATATGAAAATAAATAAGTGACTAGATTTACCAAACTAAATCATTGTGATAGAGAAGAAGAAAATTTGAATATTTAGTTAAAGAAAAGGACTCCAAATACTTGACATTCCTAGAACAATTAATAGTATGGGCACATTTGGAAAAATAATCCACAAAACCATTCCATTATCTAGAAATATCAGAAAAGAGATAGAATCAAATTTTTTATAAGACGTGAAGAATCTACTACACAATATGCCAATGCCTAAGAAGATTCATGAGACCTTCAATTATATAAAAGTGAGGTAGAAATAATGGAATACATCTCCCAAATTATTTTCTTCCAACCAATTTCACATTGACAATGATGTTTTGAGCCTCCATTTGATTATTAGTACTACAATTTGTAATGTAAAAAAAAAATCAACTATACAAATATTATTTTTCTTAATTGTACCAATCACCATGACACCTAGATTACCAAAAGTATAACCATTTGTGCCAATTTTGAAAAATAGAGGAGGGTACCATTTACCTTATGACAATGATTGATCTAAAAGAGAAAAAGGGAAGAGTTAATAAGAAAATGATCTAAATATAATTTCCTCAAAATATAAACATCACATTAATAGAAAATACAACATAACACTTAGCCACTAAAGTTACTTTTATCAAGTTCTAATTGTTTTACCAAATATACCTAATAAACCTCTTATCACCCCAAAAATAATATTAATTTTTTCCAATAAAATCTTATAAATAAAAAATATGAGACCAATATCCAAAGTCATAAAATGTAAAGAGATAGAATTTGTAATGCCCCGCCAGGAACCCTATAGGGAAACAACACATCTAGGAAACTAAAAGGTGAAATATAAATTTTTTTAAGATTAAGTGCATTAATTATAACATTGCATGTTTATTAACACAAGCGGAAGTCTAACAATGACATCCTAAAGGGTTACCAACGAAGATTACTTTGAAACTAAACAACTACAAAAGGTTAATCCAATTATCCATCTAATTAGGAAATTCAATTGCAATAATTAAACCATTCTTATAAAACAGAATTCCATATTGAAAGATTTAATGTGTTACAATATATTTATTTCAATGATTCATTTACACATAAGAAGAAAGATAACTAAAAAAACATAAATTCCATTGAGTTAAGATTACAATATTCAATAATTACATGGCTTCCAATAATACAAATGAATACAGAGGTTACAATGCCAAGGATTACATAGTTTACTGATATAATGATCACATGGTCTCAAATATACAATAATCTCAAACATGAGCTGATACAAGAGTCACGAACCAAGCAACACTAGCGAAGCCGATCCTCACATGAAGGTAAGAACAAGATATCCGATGGGAAGTGGCACTAGCACCCGACCATGTGATCCAAAAGTGGAACCACCTGACTGTGCTAGGAGATAGCAAAAGACTCTCAAACAGGAAATCAAGACAAGTACAACAATACAACATGACTCCATAAAACCCATGTGACTCAACTCACAAACACTAGTGATCCTAAGGAAAGAGTGTCATCGCATGGCTTAAGGTGGTTAACCTAGGTAGGCGTCCATATATCCTAGCCCCCATCTTGGGTTATCCTCGTAACCTCTCCCAAACCTCCGGCTGCATCTAAGCATCATGCGGACCCTACCAATCCCTTCGTGAAGACAAGGTCATAGGTTTTCCATTCCAGACCTTCTCACCGCATCTTGAGCCTACACAAGCACTCAACCATGTGCAAGGCACATTATCTTAGTTTAATATTTTAGCTGCCCACCCCCTAATCAATTATTAGTTTATCACTTCTTAACTGACTTCTGAGGGGTTATCCTGCCATCCACTTTGGGCATGGCCCCTGCTCAAAATACACTCTCTCTAATACGACACTAATAGGAAAGGTTTCTCGCTATGAGAACACTATGGTGAAACTGTTAGCCATAATTAATCTTCACCAAAAGCAGGTGAAAGGTACACTATCAATAAACTAGGATTGACCATATGGAATAAAATACACAATGGCTCACATCGATAGGTTTACTCAACAACCTCTAACCAAGGGGGTATATCCATTTACAACAAGATGACAACACAACTAAAATTGCAATGAAATAAAGCTTTGACTACAATTAACATTTACACTGAGATTCTAAAATAGGCAATCTTTTCTTTAAATAGCCAAGGCATAAATAATTTGCAATTAAAGTTACTTCAGAGAATATGAAAATACAACTATATAATAAAGGAAATTCCATATTGTCATTTGTCCAAAAGCTAAATTTTCCCACATTTCAATAATTTTGCCCTAGTCATATGTTTAAGAATAATTACCAAATATCCTAATTTAATGGTTTTCATAACATAGATCATATTCCAAATTAGAAATATATATAATAATATAACATAATTACATGAGTATATATTCTTCGAATATACACCATATAGTTATATCATACTTAAAATATACATACTAAAATGAATATTTAATTTTTAATAATAAAATTTTACATACTAAAAATGAAGATTTACTTTCTAATAAATAAAATCTACAGGCTAAATGGACATTTAATTTTCAATAACTAACATTTAAAAAATTACACAATATCATATTCTAAACAAAGCATAACAATGCTTTATATATAAATATACTTATATATATATATATATATATATATATATATATATATATATATATATATATATATATATATATATATATATATATATATATATATATATATTATTTTATATTTTATATATATTTTTTTTAAACTAAAAAAAAAAAAAATATTAAAAAAAAGAAAAAAGGCTAACAACAAGTTAGCCTGCTACCATATGGTAGCGAGTGCTACCCTGTGGTAGCACTACTAGCATATGGCAGCAGTCGCTAACTTGCAATAGCAGTGGCTATCTACCGGTAGCACTGTTACCATAGGTAGCAGTCACTACCTTGGGGTAGCATCTACTATCGTGGGGTAGCATGCTTCGACTCCCCCAAAGTAATTAAAAAAAAATTTGATTTCTCAAAAAAACCATTTGCAATAGCATAAACAAAATTTTCAATTGCATTTTTTCAATTTAATTTAATTTGCGATTACATTTAATACCAAAAATAAATTAAATTAATCTACAACTAAATACATAGAGATATATAAAATTTAATAAACAATTATATTAAATAACAGACATAATTTAAATCTCTGGCTCAATCTTTGAGACAATATAGAGAGGACAAAACCAAAATCCTGACAATCTCATTCGAAAACAAAACCAAAATAGCTGGAAACTAAATATTCTGGCAAATCCAATTTTCTCAAAAATTTGAAAAATTTCATGCACAGGGAATTTTGGCAAAATTTTGTCAGCATAACTTTTCCCAAATTTCACAAATTTAATCTACCATAACCAAGGAAATAAAGTATTTTTCATAAACCAAAAATATAACCAGAATAGATTTTAGCCAAGAACATGAAATGAAAAGGAATGGTCTGGAGTTGCATTTTATTTTTAAAACCAAATGGACTGAAATATTCAATAACTTCATAACCAATACTCCAACAATACTGCATGCATTTAATCATCTATTTTATTTTTACTTTTTTAAACAAACAACTTTTAGAAGAAGGGAAGAAATAAATGGATTTTCTTAAAACAACAAGAAGAGGCTGTTCAACCTGTAGAGCTTTCCAGGAAGAAATTTGTTGGAGAGCTTCTATCCTGTAACAAGCTTCCAACCTGAAATCAGAACCTCCTTGCCAAGCAATCTCCAAAATCTTGGCCTTCTCCAAGAACATGCATTCCATAAATCTCAAGACAATTTCTTTCACAAACAACCACCTCATTCCCGTGAACTACAGGAATGAAAAATAAAGATTTTATTTAACCTAAACTTTTTAGGTTCCCCAAAAATATTTTCCTCTCTCCCAAAATAATAATAATCCCCTTTCAAACTAAAAATCATTCCAATTTATTTTCTAATTTTCCAAAAAGGCAAGTAAAAATGCATTATTCTAAAAACAACACTTTCCCTTTTCTTTTATTGTTTTCTCATGCCCAATTAAATAACTTTCTAAAAACAATATTTAGGAAAGTAATTGAACTTATTTTATTTATTTCTAATTTATTTTTAAAAACAATCTAGAGTACAATAAATACATTTAATTTTATTTATTTACCCCTAATGTTTAAATAAAACTATATTTCTAGCTTAATGCAAATTGCTACTTGATTTAAGAACTTTATTTAATTAATGAAATTCATCGTCGCTAAAGCATTTATACTTCATAAATTAAATATGCTAACTATGATGTGACGTCATGAACTAAAATAATTAAATCACATCTACTAGGGCACACAAACTGAGAAAACGCAAACAAGGACTCTGAAAAAGTCAGACCAAGCAACTCGATGACTGAACAAAATAGAAGGAACGAATAGCTAACAACATTCATAGAGTGTAACTGAGGTATGATTAGGGTCAACCACTATCTCCTTCACTCCCATTTCAACAAATAAGACATGCTCAGACCTGTGTAGCCAGGTGGAGACGATACCCCATACATACCCGGTACTTGTACCTGCAATGACATAGATCATCAAACCACATATGCATATATAAAAATCTAGAATACATGGCATGCACACTGATGAAGGAGAATCATGACGTTCCCTGTCTCACCGGAGTGAGTGAATAAAAATCATCACCTCGCATCCAATACACTCGCAAACATGCAACATATAATTACACATTGCATAGATAAAGTAAAGTGTCTGTACATAACACTAATCCATAAATTATCACCATTCACAAGTACTGAAATACTGAAAATATAGTATGCATCTCATATTCAGATAAAGCATAAAATAAAGTCATTTAAGTCTGAATAACACATAATGGTAATGTCTCCATTGAAAGTAAACAATAATAAAATAAGAGTCTAATGAGTTAAATCGAGGAGGGGTACTACAGAATTAGTAAGATCATGTGTAAAATTTCCTATATTATAGATGGAGAATTCTCATTAACTAGAGGCTAGTTCTAGATTTGCTACCATTTTCTCCAAAGACCATCAAATGAAGAACACATATTTAAAAATATTAGATGTGAATCAATTCATTTATATTATCCAAAGAAAAAAAATTTATATATCAATAAATCTCTAATAAATTTGAACTAGAGAAAATATAATTGTGATTAGTAATAATCAATGGATAAGGAAAGGATATGGTTGAATGTTGCAACATTATATTTTTAGAATTTGTGTAGGTAATGTTTGAGGTCAGAACTTATTTTATTTATTTCTAATTTATTTTTAAAATAATCTAGAGTACAGTAAATACATTTAATTTAATTTATTTACCCCTACTGTTTAAATAAAACTATATTTCTAACTTAATGCAAATTGCTACTCAATTCAAGCACTTTATTTAATTAATGAATTCATCGTCGCTAAAGAATTTAAATTCATAAATTAAATATGCTAACTATAACGTGACGTCATGAACTCAAATAATTAAATCATATCTACTAGGGCACACAAACTGAGAACACCCAAATAAGGACTCTGAAAAAGTTAGACCAACCAACTCGATGACTGAACAAAATAGAAGGAACGACTAACTGACAATACTCACAAAGTGTAATTGAGGTTTGATTAGGGTCAACCACTATCTCCTCCACTACCATCAGAACAAATAAGGCACGCTAAGACCTGTGAAGCCAAGTGGAGATGATACCCTATACCTACCTAGTACTTGTACCTGCAATGACCTGCATCATTCAGATAAAGCATAAAATAAAGTCATATAAGTCTGAATAATACATAATGGTAATGTCTTCACTGAAAGTAAACAATAATAAAATAAGAGTCTAATGAGTTAAGTCGAGGAGGGGTACTACATTCTCCCCCCCAGAACTATGTTTACTCCTGGAAGCCTAAAACATATAAGAATAAAGCTCTCTCATCTTTGCTGCATCCTCCCAAGTCGCCGAGGTCTCATCATGTGGGTCCCATAGGACCCTTACTTATTCAATGGTACGACCCCTGAGGGTCAAATTCTGACGCTAAAGAATGCAGACGGGCTCCATGGAAAGTTGTCTGTCGTCTACCTGCAAAGAGTTTCAATCAAGAACATGTGTCACATCAGGATGATAAGGTTGAAGAACTAAAACATGAAAGACATAGTGGATGCGGGATAGACTTGGTGGCAATAGGTCCTATCCTCTCAAGGATCTCAAAAGGGCCAACAAATGAGGTGCCAACTTAGAACCCTTTGTATGATGGATTAGACTCTTCCACCGATGCACACTTAAGAACACATGATCGCCAATAGAAAACTGGCGATATACCCTATGAGCATCTGCATACTTATTTTTCCTATCTTGTATAGCTACCAAATGCTCAGGAATCTGCTCAAACTGTTGTTCTATCTCTCGAAGAATATCCGGTCCTATAAGCACCCTGTCTTCTAGTCGATCCCAACTCAAAGGAGTACAGAAAGGACAACCATACAATGCCTGGAAGGGAGACATACCTATGGAGCTATGATATCCATTGTTATAAGAAAACTCCACTAGATAAATATGATCCTCCCAATGCAACTACTAGTCTATCACATACATGCGAAGCATGTCCTCCAAAACCTGATTCACTCACTCGGTCTAACCATCTGTCTCTGGGTGATAAGCTGAACTAAAGTTCAACTGTTCCCAAAGCATGTTGAAGTGAGGTCCACAATGTTGAGGTAAAGACATGATCCCTATCAGAGATGATCCACCTCGGAATCCCATGCAATCTCACCACATCTTCCAAGAAGACTCATACCACCACTACTGCCATATAGGAAGCTCGAATAGGACCAAAGTGAGAAACCTTTGTCAATATATCAACAATGACCATGATAGTATCACAACGACGTGAAGAGATAGGCAACCCAAAAATGAAATCCATGAAAATGATATCCCATTTCCAATCCGGTACCAAATTAGGTTGTAAAAGCCCTACCGGGTGTTGATGCTCCGCCTTCACCCACTGACACTCTAAAAACTTCGACACAAAATCAGCAATGTCGCATTTCATACCAGCCCAATAATAAATTTGTCTAAGATCTACGTGCATCTTCTTGACACCTAGATGTGTCGAATAAGGTGCACGATGGGCCTCAGTCATGATCAAAATGCAAAGACCCTCCAGAGGAGGTACATAGATCCATCCAAGGTGACAAACAAGTCCATCTACCTCAAGGTTATATCCAGAAAATATACCCTTTAAAGGCCTTCCAGACTCTATCATAGCTCTAACATCCTGATACCAAAAATCCTGAGGAAGAACTCCAAGAATCCTCCCTCTCAAGTCTACTCCAAGGGACAATGCTGAAACTTCATGTCGTCTATGACTCAAAGCATCTACCACCATGTTCTCTTTCCCCTGAATATAACAAACCTCAAAATCATACTCACAGAGGAATTCCATCCATCTCTGATGTCAAGCATTCAAGTTCGGCTGCGTGAATATATAATCTAAACTACGGTGATCACTATGTAGCTCAAACTGACGCCCTAGCAGGAAATGCCTCCATGTAACCAAAGCATGCACTATAGCTGCCAACTCCAATTCATGAACTAGATAGTTCAACTCATGGTTCTTGAGTTTGCGAGACTCATAGGCAACCACACGTCCATCTGGCATAAGCACTGCACCCATACATTCTAAAGAGGCATTGGTGCATACCATAAAATCTCTAGATGGATCAGGAACTAGCAAAATCAGAGCACTGAGAAGGAGTTCCTTCAAGGTATGAAAAGATGAGTTACACTGCTCTGACCAATCAAACTTCTTCCCTTTCCTCTAAAGAGAACTAATCGGGTGTCCTATCCATGAAAAGCCTTGAACAAAGCGATGGTAATATCTGGCCAAACCCATTAAAATCCAAACTTTTGAAACATTGGTCAGTGCTAGCCAATTAACAATGGCTTGGATATTTGAAGGATCCATGGATACACCTTCTCTCGAAACCACATGACCAAGATAGTTCACCTCTGACTAGAAGAAGTCACACTTCGCCAAGTTGGCATAAAGCTGATTTTCTCTCAAGCATTGTAACACCTGACGCAAGTGACCCTCATGATCTTCCACAAATCTAGAATAAATCAGAATGTCATCTAAGAAAACAAGGACAAAATGACCAAGGTAGGTGCGAAAAACCCCATTCATGAGGCTCATGAAAACTGAAGGCGCGTTCGTCAACCCAAATGGCACCACTGAGAACACATAGTGTCCATAACGAGTACAAAATGTTGTCTTATGAATATCTGCATCTTGAATGCGCAACTGATGGTACCTAGATTTCTGATCAATCTTAGAGAACATCTATATGAGGCAATGGATATCGATTTTGGATGGTTCCCTTATTCAACTATTAGTAATCAATGCATAACCGAAGAGAACCATTCTTTGTCTCAACAAAGATAACAGGCGCACCCTAAGGGGAAACACTAGGACGAATGAATCCCTTGGCCAATAATTCTTCTATCTACAACTTGAACTCACTCAACTCCTTAGTAGTCATCTGATATGGAACTCTCGAAATAGGTTATGCACCAGGAACCAAATCAATGCAAAAGTCTATGTCTCGCTTTGGAGGCATATTAGGAATATCCAACCGAAACATATCAGCATACTCTTGAAGAATAGGGTGGCCATCAAGAGCAATTTCATGACTCTCTTCCTCATCCACATCCTCAAGAGCAACTACAAAAAGCTAACACCCCTGACGCATACATCGCTTAAGTTGCATAGCAGAAATCATACGTAAGGATATCGGTCTTTGAACTCCAACAATCTCCACTTCCTTGCCAAGGTCATCTAAACACTCCACTGTCTTCTTGCGGTAGTCTACACGAGCACTATGAGATGAAAGCCAATCCATCCCCAACACAACTCCATAAGAACCCAAAGGAATGACCCAAAGGTCAACTAAGGTAACTACGGTTCCTAGGTCCAACTCACAACTAGGAATAAGGGCATCTACAGAAACACGCACACCTATAGCCAACTCTACTTGCCACCTATCCGCCTACTTAGTAGACGCGAGTCTGTACCGCTCCATAATGGATGAAGAAATGAAAGAATCTGAAGCACCGAAATCAAATAGTACAGAGATAGGAATTCAACACAACACACCTATTGCCTTAATAAATGTACCCTGATGATCAGCCTGGCGGTCATCCACCACTGCAAACACTCTATGGGATCTACCTACATCTCCCACTATAGGCTCTGATGCTGCTAGCCTCTGAATACCTATATGGTGCGAACGCTGAGGGCATTGCGCGGCTATGTGACCAAACTGCCTACAAGAGAAGCAAGCTCCCCTATGTGGTCCTCTGCTACCTAACGACTCACTAGACTACTGGAAACTTCCCTGGCTAGGGGCATGAGATGCACTCTATGATGACTGCCCTGAAGGACGATGTCTTCTCATCTACCAATTCTTGTTCCTCCTATGTTGAGAATTGCCACCCTACTATCCCTGGAATTGTTTCCATCTCAGCAGTTGCTGCTGCTACTATTGTCCACCCTTAGCAGGTGTCTGAGGAGTCCTAAACATTGCAGCTAACTGGGACTAATTCCCATGAGCTATGTTCCCACTAAAAGGTGCACTCCCTATCTGCACACAAGACTGACCACCAAGTGTGTGGGTAAGGTTCTGCTCAACCAATCTAGCTCTCGCCATGGCTATCTCAACTGAAGCTGGCTAAAACACCCTCACTCCTCCATTGATACGGTCATTCAAACTCCTTAAGAAGTGCTGGACAAGCATAGCCTCATCGTTACCAATTCTATCATATTGTTTAAGCTCATAGAAACTGTGCTCAAATTGATCCACTGACAAACCATATTAATGCAGAGCGTGGAACTCATTAGCCCAAGTGTGCCTCCACTAGGGTGAGAGAAATCATGCCCTGAATCTCTCCAAAAATATCTCCCATGATATGGTGTTAATGCACACACCAATCTTCTCCTCCTCTAATCTCCACCAGATAAAAACAAAACTATCCAGATGCATAATAGAAAATCTTTCCTTGGTGTTGCTACTGTATGGGAACATAGTGAAATACCGATCCAGACTGATAAGCCAGGTCTCTGCCTTGAGACCGGTGCCTCTACCATCAAAAAAGGGAGGGCTGGTCCTCATAAAGTCCCTAATGTGACTTATGGGAGCTGGATCCAGATCAGCTGGGACCTCTCTCCTTATGGGAGACCTCTCTCTCTCTCTCTCTCCTCTGGAATTGGATGATGCGACTCCCCAACTTGAGCATGACTAGGCTGCTCACCCTTAGGCTTGGGGCCTAGCCTAGCTAGAACCTCTTGAAACATCTGTCTCAGCTCTTCCCTTTCGAGAACCTTCTCTTTTGTACGTGGTTCATCCTGATGAACCGATTGCTCCTTCTCCACACTCACATGAGTGGGTGGTGGTGAAGGACTAGGGCGATCGAAACCTCGACCTCGTCCCCCACCTTTGCCTCTATTCCGACCTCCAATACGGCCACCTCCCCTTGCTTTCCTAGCCATGACCAAACAATACAAAAGAGAAAACGATTCAGATCAACGACAAGGATAAAACAAGGGAAACACAAATATTAAGACCTACACAAAAGGTCAAGCTAAATGGGCTCACAACCAATCCAAAGTACCTAGTGTTGAAACTTGGGCTCTGATACCAAATGTAATGCTCCACCAGGAACCCGATAGGGAAACAACACATCTAGGCAACTAAAACATGAATTTTTTTTTTTTAAAAGATTAAGTGCATTAATTATAATATTGCATGTTTATTAACACGAGCAAAAGTCTAACAATGACATTCTAAAGGGTTACCAATGAAGATTACTTTAAAACTAAACAACTACAAAAGGTTAATCTAATTATCGATCTAATTAGGAAATTCAATTACAATAATAAAACCATTCTTATAAAATAGAATTCCATATTTAAAGATTTAAAGTGTTACAATATATTTATTTCAATGATTGATTTAAACATAAGAAGAAAGTTAACTGAAATAACTTACATTCCATTGAATTAAGAGTACAATATTCAATAATTACATGGCTTCCAATAATACAACTGAATACATAGGTTACAATACCAAGGATTACATAGTTTACTGATATAATGACCACATGGTCTCAAATATACAATAATCTTGAACATGAGTAGATACAAAAGTCATGAACCAAGAAACACCAGCGAAGCCGATCCTCGCATGAAGGTAAGAACAAGATATCTGATGGGAAGTGGCACTACCACCCAACCATGTGATCCCTAAATGGAACCACCCCACCATGCTGGGAGATAGAAGAAGACCCTCAAACAAGCAAGCAAGACAAGTACAATAGTACAACATGACTCCACAAAACCCATGTGATGCAACTCACAAACACTAGTGATCCTAAGGAGAGAGTGTCATCACATGGCTTAAGGTGCTTACCCTAGGTAGGCCTCCATAGGTCTCGTCCCACATCCTAGGTTATCCTCGTAACCTCTCCCAAACCCCCGGCTCCATCTAAGCATCATGTGGACCCTACCAATCCCTTCGTGAAGACAAGGTGGTAGGTTTGTCATTCTAGGCCTTCTCACCACATCCTGAGCCTATACAAGCACTCAACCATGTGCGAGGCACATTATCTTAGTTTAATATTCTAGCTACCCACCCCCTAATCAATTATTTGTTTATCACTTCTTAACTGACTTTTGAGGGGTTATCCTGCCATCCACTTTGGGTGCGACCCCCACTTGAAAGCCACTCTCTCTCATAGGACACTAACAGAAAAGGTTTCTCTCTATGAGAACACTATGGCAAAATTGACAGCCATAACTAATCCTGACCAAAAGCAGGTGAAAGGTACACTATCAATAAACTAGGATTGACCATATGCAATAAAATACACAATGGCTCACATCGACAGGTTTACTCAACAACCTCTGACCAAGGGGGTATATCCATTTACGACAAGATGACAACACAACTAAAATTGCAATGAAATAAAGCTTTGACTACAATTAACATTTACACTGAGATTCTAAAACAAACAATCTTTTCTTTAAACATCCAAGGCATACATAACTTGCAATTAAAGTTACTTCAGAGAATATGAAAATACAACTATATAATAAAGGAAATTCAATGTTGTCATTTGTCCAAAAGCTAATTTTTACCACATTACAATAATTTTCCCCTAGTCATATGTTTAAGAACAATTACCAAATATCCCAATTTAATGGTTTTCATAACATAGATCATATTCCAAATTACAAATATATATAATAATATAATATAATTACATGAATATACATTCTTTGAAATGAAGATTGACTTTCCAATAAATAAAATCTACATGCTAAATGGAGATTTAATTTTCAATAACTAACATATAAAAAATTACGCAATATCATATTCTAAACAAAGCATAACAATGCTTTATATATATATATATATATTATTTTATATATTTTTTTAAAACTAAAAGAAAAATAAATATTAAAAAGCAAACAAAAGGCTAACCGCAAGGTAGCCTGCTACCATATGTTAGTGAGTGCTACCCTTTGGTAGCACTGCTACCATATGGTAGCAGTGCCTACGTTACGGTAGCACTATTATCGTAGGTAGCAGTCGCTACCTTCGGGTAGCATATGTTAGTGAGTGCTACCCTTTGGTAGCACTGCTACCATATGGTAGTAGTGCCTACATTACGGTAGCACTATTATCATAGGTAGCAGTCGCTACCTTTGGGTAGCATCTGGTTTTGTGGGGTAGCAGGCTCCGCCTCCCCAAAAGTAATTAAAAAAAATTGATTTAAAAAAAAAACCATTTGCAATAGCATAAACAAAATTTTCAATTGCATTTTCCCAATTAAATTTAATTTATGATTAAATTTAATACCAAAAGTAAATTAAATTAATCTACAACTAAATACACAGAGATATATAAAATTTAATAAAAAGCTATATTAAATAATAGAGATAATTTAAATCTCTGGCTCGATCTCTGATACAATACAGAGAGGAGAAAACCCAAATCCAGATAATCTCATTCGAAAACAAAACCAAAATAGTTGAAAACTAAATATTCTAGCAAACCCAATTTTCTCCCAAATTTGAAAACTTTCATGCACAAGGAATTTTAGCAAAATTTTGCTAGCATAACTTTCCCCAAATTTCACGAATTTAATCTACCATAAACAAGGAAATAAATTCTTTTCATAAACCAAAAATATAACCAGAATAGCTTTTAGCCAAGAACATGAAAGGAAAAGGAATGGTCTAGAGTTGCATTTTACTTTTAAAACCAAATGGACTGAAATATTCAATAACTTCATAACCAATACTCCAACAATATTGCACACATTTAATCATCTATTTTATTCTTATTTTTTTAAACAAACAACATTCAGAAGAAGGGAAGAAATAAATGGATTTTCGTAAAACAACAAGAAGAGGTTGTCCAACCTGTAGAGCTTTCCAGGAAGAAATTTGTTGGAGAGCTTTTATCCTGCAACAGGCTTCCAACCTGAAATCAGAACCTCCTTCCTAAGAAATCTCCAAAATCTTGGCCTTCTCCAAGAACATGCATTCTAGAAATCTCAAGACAATTTCTTTCACACACAGCCGCCTCCTTCCCGTTGACTCCCGAAATGAAAAATAAAGATTTTATTTAACCTAAACTTTTTAGGTTCCCCAAAAATATTTTCCTCTCTCCCAAAATAATAATAATCCCCTTTCAAACTAAAAATCATTTCAATTTATTTTCTAATTTTCCAAAAAGGCAAGTAAAAATGCATTATTCTAAAAACAACACTTTCTCTTTTCCTTTATTCTTTTCTCATGCCCAATTAAATAACTTTCTAAAAACAATATTTAGGAAAGTAATTGAACTTATTTTATTTATTTCCAATTTATTTTTAAAAACAATCTAGAGTACAATAAATACATTTAATTTTATTTATTTACCCCTAATGTTAAAATAAAACTATATTTCTAACTTAATGCAAATTGCTACTTGATTTAAGCACTTTATTTAATGTATGAAATTCATCGTCGCTAAAGCATTTATACTTCATAAATCAAATATGCAAACTATAACATAATGTCATGAACTCAAATAATTAAATCACATCTACTAGGGCACACAAACTGAGAACACCCAAACAAGGACTCTGAAAAAGTCAGACCAACCAACTTGACGACTAAACAAAACAGAAGGAACAACTAACTAACAACACTCATAGAGTGTAACTGAGGTATGATTAGGGTCAACCATTATCTCCTCCACTCCCATCGAAACAAATAAGGCATGCTCAGACCTTCAAATCTAGGTGGAGATGATACCCCATACCCACCTAGTACTTGTACCTGCAATGACCTGCATCATCGAACCACATATGCATATATACAAATATAGAATACACGACAGGCACACCGATGAAGGAGAATCACGATGTTCCCTGTCTCACCAGAGTGTGTGAAGGAAAATCGTCCCCTTGCATCCAATACACTCGTAGACACGCAACATATAATTACACATTGCATAGATAAAGTAAAGTATCAGTACATAACACTAATCTATAAATTATCACCATTCACAAGTACTAAAATACTAAAAAATACAGTACATATCTCATATTCAGATAAAGCATGAAATAAAGTCATATAAGTCTGAATAACACATAATGGTAATGTCTCCACTGAAAGTAAACAATAATAAAATAAGAGTCTAATGAGTTAAATCTAGTAGGGGTACTACAAAATTAGTAAAATGATGTCTAAAATTTCCTATATTATAGATAGAAAATTCTCATTAACTAGAGGCTAGTTCTAGATTTGCTACCATTCTCTCCAAAGACCATCAAACAAAGAACACATATTTAAAAATATTAGATGTGAATCAATTCATTTATATTATCCATAGAAAAAACTAATTATATATCAATAAATCTCTAATAAATTTGAACTAGAGAAACTATAATTGTGATTAGTAGTGATCAATAAAAAATCATCACTATATGATTATCAAATGATAACTTCTTATATTAAAAAATAAAACCTATGAAAATTTGATGATAATATATTATAATTAGTCACAAATTAACTATAGCATTTTACCAAAGAGGATTGGTACCAAAAAGTTTTCATATAACAAGAATAGCTAGATATAATTAATAAAAAATAAAGCTACTCATAGAGTAAAATGTAATTAATTGTACTATCTATGAACACATTTCAGAAAACTTCATATATCTTACCCCCACCTTGCACTCACTACAGAGGTGTTGGAATTGCTATATAGAGGCAATAAGATACTTATTTTCTTTCAACCCAATGACCCCTTTTGACATTAAATCAATAGTTGGGCTTAATCATCATTTCTTTAGTTATTTCAACTAAATTTAAAATTTATGAATACTCTCCCATGTTCAAGATGATCTCATTGTGCAAGAGATAAAATACACTCTTGTAGATCATGAACCCTCCATAGTTTTTTCCTTAAAATGATTTTTCTTGCGAGATGACAATTTTGGCCTTGTGAGTGAAATTTCTAGCAAGTGGAACAATTTTTTTCATCTAACAACTCTGAAGACATATTTTTGGGATTTACACAAATTATAAATAAGATCATAAACCATCCATATCTTTTTGGTTAAAATTATTTCACTTGTGAGATGCCAATGTTGGCCTTGTGAGTGAAATTTCTAGCAAGTGGAGAATTTTTTTCAACCTAACAACTCCAAAGACATATTTTTGGGATTTACATAAATGATATATTATTGACGCTTTTGAAATATTTGGAATGGTTATTCTTTCACATGTAGAATGCTATGAGGTTATCAAGATAAATCAATATTATATAATTAATTATTCGCTCACTAAATGCAATATGTGTTGTGTATTAGGAATGTGTTCCTCTATTGGACAATCCAAACAATATTTTAATATAAGAAAAAATTCTCCACTTAGTGGTGCATATTATCTTATATTGATCACTTTCTTTTACCTATATACCTAATTATAATTGAATAATGTACCTACCAAGAACAACCATTCCAAGTCAACTATTGTTTATAGCATCTACTTCATTGAATGGAGTAGATAGTAGTGTTATAGAGAAGTGTGATACCCCTCCCTTGTTTAGATGATGTTTCTATTTAGTTGGACTCATGATGATTTATTTAGTTTCATATATGGCTTAGAGGATATTTCATTCTATGGTAATTTTTCTTATGAGATGATGTTATGATGGTTATTATTGTTGTTTATGTCATTATTGCATTTATGATGCAATGGATGTTGATTATGTCTTATGATTGAGTGATGATTAGATGATATATATGGTTTATGAGTACTGACCCATATACTAACACATCTAGTTCACTTATGAGATGCATTATGAATTGAATTATGTTTTATATGTTTAATCCTAAATGTGGTGCGAGGGAATGATGTCCTATCACTCTCGTAGGAGAGACATAGGATGACATGATTCCTCTTCACTAGTATTTCTTATGAATGATTAGATGTTAATTCTGCTTATGCATTGTATTTTATAGAAGATGAAATGTAGTTTTATTTATATGCTACTGAGCATGGACTAACACATTTACTTTATTCTCCTTCGCCAGTGTATCAACTGTGTTTGAATGTATATATGTGTATGTGTGGTTCAGTGATGCAAGAATTGAAGGTACAAGGTACCAACTCCACTTGGCTCCACAAGTCTGAGCGTACCTAATAAACCCAATGGAAGTGGAGGAGAAAGTATTAGGGCCCTAAATATCATCCCTAGGCTTGCTCAATTGTGAGTCTTGTTAGTCATTTGTCAACCCTATCGGTTCACCAATTAGGCCACCTTTCCGACGTTGGTATGTGGGTCATGTATTTATTTTATTTAGTTGAGTTTTGTGTGTTTTGCGTTTTGTGATCTTGTTAAATTCTTCTAAGTGTTTCTTTATGTGAGATTAATTATTAACAGCTTAGTGTTATTAATAATTAATGTATATCGTCATGCATTAATTAAATAACGGATATATTATAATAGGACTCTTATATTATAAAAATAAATAAATGAATCTTACCAAGGAATCTAATCAAATTATTTATTTAATATATATCACTTAGTGGATTTCATATGGTGTCATGTGGGTGGCTGCAAGAAGTTGAGTCCCACTTTTGGGCAAAAAGTGGAAGTGTTTTGTTTGTTTTTTAAATTTTTTGTTGATTGATGTCAAAATTTGAGGCACTTAGAGATTGAATCTCAAAAAACTTCAGTAATGGAAAATGTAGTGCTTGGAGTCTACTTTACAAATATGTAATTTATTTCAATACCCACATGGTAGAAATCATTATTTAGTAGGTATGTTTAAAAACCACTTTTTCAAAATGCATTTTTCTCGACCATTCCACAGATGTGTACGACCACCATTTTTTGATGCAAATAAATGATTTTTTTCAAATCCTTCTAGGAAACAATACCTAAGACACCAAATATTGATGAGAATAATTTTGCTTATTTTTTTAATGAATATATTTTTTTATTGATTTTTAATTGACAATAAACTACATTTTCAAAACATTAGGTGTACGACCACCATAATTTGAAGAAAATTTCATATTTTTTAAATGTTTTTTTTAATCTTCAAAATAATTGTATTTAGATTGATGTCATATATTTGATTTTTCTAAAAAGCTAAAAACAAAAAAGTTCTTAAAGTTTTACTAAACCTTGGTTATTTAGGTTTAGGTACCACTCTTGATTAATGAATAATGAAAAAATAGTAAAAATAACTTTATCACTATTAAATTTATATTTTTGAAATCAATACACTGAGAACTCTAATGGGTTTTTGTTTCATCAAAAAGTTCAATTAGGAAGGCCCTCTAAAAATTAAGCCAAGGCAGAAATCTGATATTCTTTTGCCTTAGCCATTTTTTTGGAGGTCCAAGCATAGGATTGGTCCCACCAAGCCTAACCTGAAGCCAAAACCAAGGCAGAGGGTTGTTTCCCACTCCAACTTTTATGAAACGGGTGTCTGTTATTTGAAATTCAAAAAATGGGCGCTCATTTTGCTTTGTACCATTGAAAGCGAAACAGGCACCCATTTTTTAGAAATGTGTACCCATTTTGAAAACGGGCACCTGTTTCATTCAAATAATGGGAGCCCATTTCTGAAAAGATCCGTTGAGAAAAAAAATGGCCCACAAGGACAAATTTCAATGATTGAATGATTATTCAATCATTATCTAATAGATATGATCTGCAGAGAATATTTTGTTAAATAATTCTCTTTTCTTGTCTTGTTATTGATTTGACAAGGAGATCCATTTGAATTGAAATTTTGGTGAAGCCATGGGATCAAATCAACCCAGAAAGAGGCAAAGGAATGTTTTGACAACTGAAATACATTGTAGCAAATAGAGAGGAGGCAAAACATCAATGAGAAAGAAGAGCAAGAATTAAACAATTGAACAATGTTGGAGCTTCAATTTCAACAATCATTTCAAAAGACGAGAACATCGAGTACACCATAAATGTTGAAGAAGGATTTATAATAGAACCAAATTTAGGTGCATCTTCTAATCCATTATTGGATACAGGTATGTCTTCACAACCCCATGTTTAATCTCACGAACAAATTGATGATTTAGTAGAAGCAGGTTACTAATTAAATCAAACCCCAATTGAAAATCAAATCCCAAATGAAAGTAAAACTCAAATTGAAACTTAAATTGAAACCAAAATTGAAACCCCAATTGAAATTGAAAATCAACCGACAATTGAAATCAATAATGTGGATGTAGACATGGAAACACCAGTTGAAAAAGAAACATGTTTAAATGATAATGAAATGAATGAATATTTTCAAATTAAAAGTGATGTGCTAGACAATCTTCCTGGCTTGGTTTCATGGAGACAGATTAGGACACATGAAAATAGATTGTTTAGACAATTTTTTTATAATAATAAATTTGGGTTTCAATCTCAATTAATGTTACAACTGATTAAAATGACTAAAATGCAAAAAGTGATGAAGAAGTTAGGCTTTTATGTCAAACCCAAGAAGAAGGATGAGTCTTTAAAACAAGTTGTATCGACTGTTGCTTGCACCTTTGATACAATTGGAAAGAAAATTCATTCTAAAGATAGGAATGTGACATGATGAGCAATAAGAACAACTTTAGTAAGAAAAACAACTTCTGATAAAAGAATGATGACTAACATAAGTGGATATCTTAATATTCATTGTAAAGATTTGTCAAGAGCTATAAAGAGAAGAGTTAACTTTGAAAGTGATCCCATAAACAATTTGTGGACTTTTAGTGTTAGACTACCAAGGTCTGATATGAAACTTACTGGTGAAGTCAAAACTTTGATCAAAAAAATTTGTCATGATAATACGAGAGTATCACCTAATGCTAGAGATGTTCTTAAATTAAGAGTTGGGTCAAAAATTCATGATCCGCATCCAAAACACCTTTTGGACATGACTCAAACTGGATTGTACAAAAAAAATTGGATGATAACGTGTTAACTATTAGCATTAATCAAAGGTCTTTTGAAAAGTGTAAACCTTGGTATGTTCGGATTAACAAGGAAAGAGTCACATGTTGTTGCAAATCTCAAGTTCAATTTCGTTACCAATATGATGTATTTCAATATATACGTGATACCATGCATAGTAATAAAATGTTGCAAGAATATGGTATAAACATACTACCTGAAACTATAAATAAGTTTATATCAAGTTTGTTTTGCAACCCACCTAATGAGAAATATTTTCTTTTCAATGCATGTGTTTCTCATGTATGTGATATATGTGCCAATCTTGCATTGTTGGATGAATGTTTGAATGAAAATATTTCAATTGATTTTGGACAACAATTAGTTTATGTAAAAAGATTTAAAACTAATGAGTATCCATTGAAGGATGGAAAGGTTGGAAGATAGTGCAATCTAAATACTGAAAAAGTTAGTGTTCTTGCATTTATGAAGGAATTTAAGAGTAAGATCAAACCTAAATATGTTAAACACTCTCAAAATGATAGATGGTCAGTTTCGAATATGTAAGAATACATTTCTTGTTGGTAGTAGACTTTCAGTCATTGACTTTATAGAGAATTATACGCTTGCACCACAATATGAGGTCCAATCACAATATTACAATTCGGTGCAAGTAGCAATTTTTGTTCATATTGTCTATAGGCATGCACCTGATAGTACAAAAGAGGATCATAAAATTTTGAGAGAGTACCATTTCTATATGAGTGATAATAAATTACACTCATCAAATTTTGTCCAGTGTTGCTTCGAGACCTTTTATGAGAATTTGAGGGAGAGAGAAATTCAAATGACACAAAATCTAATATGCTCAGATAATTACAAAAGGAAATTCAAGAATGCTACAATGCTTTATTGGTTGAGTAGGATACATAAGAAAACTAATATCGAACACATGTGTAGTTTTTTTGAGGCTGCATACAGGAAAGGAGAACATGATGGTGTCGATGCATGTGTTAAGAGAGCCCTTTGTAGAGAGTAACTCAAATTCGAGGAAAAAGCTAAATTTAAAAATGCAAGTGCAATTGTGGATTGGTGTAGTACAACTTTATCCACTAGATCAAGTCAGAACTCTACAATCAGACATTTTTTCTGGCTAGTTGAGGAGGAGAAGATCCTTCCAAGATATGATTGTGATACAATAAATGGGTCAGCTAGATGGTAGTTATTTAAGAGTTCTAATTCTAACACTTGGACTATATGGACTAGGGATATTGTATGTTTTTGTCAATTTTGTGTTGCAGGTGAATGGAAAGAATGCGAGAAAATGGAATGGGTTTAAGAATGGAAACAAAAATCCTTAACACCTAGTGAGATACAATATCAAGATGTTAGAAGAAATGAAGACCTAGATCATACATTTGCATCAAAAGATTATGATCGTGTTTCAAACCTCATACAACCTGGTAATTTAATTCAATTTCTTGTTTATAACTATAAATTATATTATTTATGTATTTTCATATAATTTATGATTGTATTTGAATTATAAATTCTAACAGGTTTTATTTCTACATTTACTTAATTTTGTTTTCCAAGACATGTGTATGTTGTTGTTGCACCTGAGGATAATTATGAGTAGATTGAGTATTGGCTAGCTAGATGTGTAGAACCTAAGAAAAAGTTGATATGTCATCAAGTAGATGATGATGGTTTTCAGTATCCAATTGGGTCCGTTGTGGTAGTTGGCACATGTCTACACAAATACCTAACAAGAAGGAATGACTTACCAGCTTATGAAGACTACGAATCATAAAAGAAGATTATACACTATTCTCATTTGGTGGTGGCAAAAAACATCAAATTAGAAAGATACAAAGGGAGACCTAGTAATAAGGTATTATGGATACTTTCGATGGAAGAGCATGAGGTAATCATAGACGTATTGCAAAAGAGAGAGGATGCAGATGGTACATTAGGTTGAATCAAATTAATGAATGTAAGTTTGTGTTAGTTGTGTGAACTTTTTATATGTAACTTTCTATATGTATATATGTCTTTTTTATTCTTATATGTAGCTAATTAATTTGGTGTTCAGGTGTCAAGTACAACTTTATGTTACATGGATGACACTGAACTTGTGCATTTTACAACTTTTGTCTAATCAAAGTTGTAATACTAGGTGAGTGCAATTATTTTATTGTTGTTATATGGTAATACAAGATGAGGTCCTATAATTCAATTTAATTATGATAAGTTTTGTCTTTGTCCCTTTAACATATATATTATTGTTATATACATAGGTAAAATGAAATTTTGGTATTGATATGTCAAGTACAACTTGATGACATGGATGAAATAGATACAACTTGGTGAGTATATTAGACTGAATAAAATACATTTAACTTTCTGTAGTGTAAATTGAACTTTACTTTTAAATATGTATTTTTAATGACATTTGAACATTCATTTTTTTTTCAGGACACCTAGAAGAACATACGTGCACATGAATTATTTATGTGCAACAAAAAACAAGTGAATTGATATAATTTTGGTTTCATAAACAACATTGTATTCGTCTACTTTTGTGAAATAAATAAACTATGTACATTGGCCTTGTGTTCACTAATTGATGATGATATTTTTTTATGTTGATAGTTATTTTTTCATGTTGATTGATGTTTCATTCAATATAAATAAGTTGATGTTTTCTTATATACATGTATGTATATGTCCTACTCTAATCTAGTTCTCATAAAATCAATTCATCTTGTCAATTACAAGAACAAATAAGTAATAATGAATGATAACAAGTCTATGTTATAAGTCCATCATAGTAATCATTTTGAATATTATTATTTCAATTGTAAAAATGACCCATTCAATTTATTTGGATATATATTCTTTTTAAATTACATCATTTAGTGAACTATTCAACAACTTCATCCTATCTTTTCATATTCTAATTTTACTGCTCCCAAAAATGTCAATTTTAAAGGCTAATTGTTTCCCATCACTATTTATGCTAAACCAATACAGATCAAGCATTTAAGATTTTGTGTTCAATGACTAGTTCAAAAGTCATTGGTAATTATGAATTAGATTGAAAAGAAGTATGAACAAATTTTTTTTATTACATCCACGTCAATAGATACAACATTATCATAAGCATTTACATATATGTCATGTGTGTCTTTAATTTAGATGTAAATTACAAAATAGATTTGACCTAATGTCAACAATGTGTCATGATTTTTCTACACATAATAAATTTCCAATATGTTTTTAGTACCCCATTTTTCTTTGACACACATTTAAGTATATGTTAAATTTCATTGAAATTACTATATTTAAAAGGGTGTAACAACATCAAGTGGACAAGACTATATGCACATGTATTCATCTCAAATATCACAAACATCTTTCTTAGGTTTTATTTTCGATATGTATAGAACTTCAATATTAGGTCTAGACTATCACACTAGTCATAACATATCATTTGACCCAAAGGGAGAAGTCAATAGTAATTATTAAAATAGTTGAGTATTCCTTATCTATCACATTTTCAATTATCATTCTCATCAGTTTTAACAAGTTTATAGTTTATATTGCATTGTTTGATCTATTATTTTATTATACAAAATTGATGAGCTTTATGTGAACATGCAAGATTTAAAACTACCTATCACATTGTTCTAGGTTAAATTTTTTCTCCACTCATAGTTAATTGCATTTTATTTTATTTCTATAAAATTTCATAACTATTGTATTTTTCATCAACCTATGCTTCTAGTTAAGATTACAATGTCTTTTTATAGTTAGTAGTTTTATCTTTGATCTTTAATAATGTCATATCATGTGCATGTGCGAGCCTCTAGAATGGAATATGATATTGGAGAATATGTGCATGTCATATAACCTTTGCCTTTAATAGTTTTAGAGTGTCATATCATGTGCATGTGTTAAAAATTTTAGTATGATTATTTTCTACCTAGGATGCATGTGTGAGCCTAGAATGACAACACGAAACACAAATGTCTTGTATAAGTAAAGTGCGAAAAATTTATACTAGAGGGTACCACAACTGATGATATATAATCACATAACAAGTCCTGATATCATAATAAGAAAAGAAATGACATAATAACAAGTCCTGATAAAATAATAACAAGGAAATGACATAATAACAAGTCCAAATAACATAATAACAAGTCCTAATAACATAACAAGTGTCATCATAAAAGGTCCATAATATAATAACATAACATGTTCTAACATATAAAATCTAAGAGCTCTCGTGCATCTGACCTACGTTCCTCTTCACTCCATGTGAAGATGACTGAGATGCATCATCTTGCTGGATGTGCTCCTGAGATGCACCATCCTGTGTGTTTGTAATATCAGTGTATGCGCCCTCCTGTACATTATTAAAAGATAACATTTGAAGAAGTTATGTGTGTGTTAATTCAAATGACTTGCATAATTTACTTATAAATTAATTAAATAATGAACATTTAGAATAAATTTCCATACGACCGTGCTCTGTAATGCCCTTAGTGGTACGAGGAGGTCCACTCTCATGAACAAAAAAAGAGGTTGCAGTCAAGTCCTGTACAAAAACCATTCCATCAATTTTGATAATCCCTATAAAAGACAAGTGCATAATAGACAAATTATTATTATTTTTAATCATGACCTTAAATGATAATGTCGATGGTTTCATTTGGTTCAATCCCATAGCCATACCAAGATTGATAGTGGTGTCGACTTGTACAACATATATAAAGCATGAATCAAACTTGTATATACATAAATTATAAAGTATATAAAGACTACAAGTTTATGGAAGAAAAGCATACATATGGTGTCTGATATGCAGCCAAAGTCATTGATGGGTGAGGACGTACACATGATGCATCATTAGACAACCCAGAAGGCTACAATTACAAAAAATAGGCATGAATTAGAGTTGTACATAAATTAGTAAGAATATAAAAACTTCAAATTAATGGATGAAAAATATACTAAGGGTATATGAAGTTTAGACTCAGTGATCAATGGGCTGGGGCATGAAGAACTACCAACCTTAGTGTTACACAAAACACCCTACAAAATTGAAAAAAACATATCATACAAATTATTAAATTCAAGTTTTAATTATTATTTTTAAATGTACTTAAAAATGTATGTTGATGAAAGTGCATACCATAAACAAGACACCCACATATCGAGGTATCGAGGTAAGATGATGGGGGTCTGTCGATGATGTGGTATGAACCCTCCTCTTTTCATCAAACTTGACTCATGTTATGGTTCATATGTGTATATATATTGAATTTATTATTGCACTATAAATTATATAAATAAATTTGTACCTCTGTAGGATGATTATCATCTGTGCATAGGAGATTAATATATGAAGAGATGATATCATCATGTACACCCTCGCCAGCATCATCATATCCACCATGGGCCACATCAGCATCGATAGGATCACCATCTCCTCCATGGGAAACATCACTCTGGGGACCCATACATATCCCCCCGTAGCTTATGCAAAAATGTGCTATGCTAAGGGAAGCCCTCACCTGGTGCAACTGCTCTAACAAATTGCCTGAAAGGGCACACAATGAACCAATAACAGATTCAACTACTCAATGATGAATGGGTGCAGGAATAATTGGTGTGGGAAGAGGAACAAGGGGATCATCACCCACATGATTTCTAACTCTATCACGCAGTTTCATCGTTGGCCTATCTTGTGGCATGCCTTGGCCAACCCCTTGGAATGATATGATGTCAAAGTAATTGGGTTTTTAACCCAATTCAAATTCAGCCCATAATTTTTTCAAAAAATACATCGGCACGTCATGATTAGAGTGTGGTGGATGGTCAAATACCTTCCACCAATGATCCCAAAAACGTGTAGCTATCTATGGATGCCTATGCCATCTAATAGATATACATGACTTCTTGTGATCTATCTCCTCACCCATTTTTGGGTTAACAAAATAACGTTTCAAATCAGTTTTTGTTATTTTCAACTCATTGACCTATTTATAAGACAAGCCATCAGAATAATAAGTACGCATGGACTCCATCCATGTGCGATAACTATCCAACTCACCATCCAATGTCTATACATAATGGACAATGCCTTGCATACTATATACAATGCATAGTAGCTATGAAGAAGGATGGGGGTCATGTCTAATGGTGTGAATATCCCTTATGAGGGAAGCAATAGTCCTCCTCATGCTCTCCCTCAACTGCTTGGGAGTAGGTGGAGGTAGCGGTGGACACAGAGGTAGAGGGAGTGGAGGTGGGGGTAGAGGTGGAGTGGGTGGAGGTGGCATTTGACCTAACAGATCATCTATGTCAAACTCATCCATGATGAGAATATAATCTGCATATATATACAAACATGAAAATTTATAATTACTATTTAATTTAGATTTCACCTTCCAAAAAAAAACCT